>NW_004955457.1:237539-282439 GCF_000276665.1 Chinchilla lanigera
GGTACCGGGAACCGAACTCACGACCTTGCGCTTGCCAGGCAGGCGCTTTTGCCGCTGAGCTAAATCCCCAGCCCCATATGTGTGTTCTCCTTGATAGGCAAAATTCTGATGTCTCATCTGACCCAGAGATGGGGTATGTGTTCCTCTTCACAAATGACTTTTGTGTCTTCGTTACTTTTATTAGCAAATGCTTATTTTCTATGGGCTTAACTTTCTTGGGTAAGAGGAAAAGATTGGGGGTAGTTCAGAGTTCTTCTTTCTCTAATCTTACATGCCTTCAAAGCAAAAGAGGAAAGTACCAAGTGGCAGGAAAAGATGAGAAATAAGATCAGAGAAAGGAAGTCTTTTCTCCTTATGTTCACAGTGAATTATTTAAACAACTTGCTCAGAGTCGTCAATCTCAGCCTGGAAAGGTAAGAATGGGGAATCTCAGGAGCTGTGATTGCCTCCTCACCAGTGAAAGATTAGATCAGAAAGGAAACTGAGGCAGAATAGGCTCAACATTTCTACTAAAGTGTAGAGGAGAATCAGGGCCAATCTGTCCCAGTGAAACCTGTCCCCCAAGTCTTAAGAACAGCTGCTGGCCTATTGCCTTTTAATTGGCAGCTAGGGTCCCCTGATTTATCAATAGTCATGGATATTTTCTAAGTATGAACAAGATTTCATAGAAAGACCATTTTACAGCATTTCAAGTCAAAATCCACCAGGGGAACTCTAAACACTATTTTTTCCTAGCACTGCTGTCTGAGATAACAGACCACAGCAGTCAAACAAGTGAACCAAGGAATACAGGTGAGTTTAGCAACTAGTTCAAATGTAACATACAAAACAGGAATGAAAAGTCCCATCAAAAAAGCATCATAACCTTCCCATGTTTTTAACTTAAATTTAATAATTATTTTAACAAAATTATGCAAGAGACAAAGCATGGGCAATTATAAGCAATGGGCAAAGATATAATTTAAAAACTTGAAGCATAAAAATTTTGATTACCTAAGCAAGTCACAATTCAGAATAACAAAAGTACTCTTACCTCCATCCAATTGTCTAGGTGGAAGACCTCCAAATGATATAGGGAAAAGAAACTCCCAACCCGCTGGATGTCTGAAATGCTGTTTGTGTTCTCTAAATTTGAAGAATGAATTCTAGGAACAAAAAGTGTTAAGAGTAGGAAGAATTTATTGAAAGGAAGAAAAGCTTCCATTTAAGAGAAACAGAAGAGGGCCCGGAAGTGAGCTGCTTTTTAATTCATTTTTTAAATCTAATAATCAGTAATTTTTTGAAGCATGTTTCCTGCTAGAAAATTGAATATATTCCTAAAACATGTGAAGTAGCACTGGACAATGGGAAGATGGAAAAGTTTTTTCTAGCAAATGGGGTATGGTGTCCAGTTTTGTGCACTCTAAGTTGCAAACATACAAATTACAGAAGATACTGTACAGACCCTGAGTATGTACCAGCTGAAATACTTTTCAAAAAAGAACCGGCTTGCTTCATCTATATCTCCACCAAATATAGTAACACAAATTTCTCTTTATATTCAAATTCACAGTCTATTTGAAAACTTGTCGGAGTTCTTTAAGTAGAATTTTTTGAGCTGTAAGGATTTGTTTATTTCTTTATTTTTTTTAGACAAGGTCTTCCTATGTAGTTCAGGCTTGCCTTGAACTCACTATGGAACCCAGGCTGGCCTCAAAATCACTGTAATCCTCCTGCCTCAGCTTCCCAAGTGCTAGGATTACAGATGTATGATACTACACCTAGGTATTCAAGGTCAAATTTAGAAAATAAATTATAGTTTGTTGATATGTCTTTAGTCTTATTCAGTCTACAACTTTCTCCTTATCTCTATATTATTTCTTTTTCTTATAATGTGGTTCTTGAAGAGACAGGGTAATTTATCCCATAGGATTCTCCACTGTGGGGATTGTATTAGTGTATCATTAGTGGACTGTTAAATGCATTCCTCTATTGTGATTCTTATATATTGGTACTTAGGTACTGAAGTTTAGTGAGGCCCCCGTTTAATTTTTTTATTACAAAAGCACAGGTGGTATCATATACATCTACCAGGAGATACACAATGTCTAAAAAGTTGGCGGCAACTGATTATCATTGCTAAAATCTGTTAAATATCTGGGCATGGTGGTGCATACCCATAATTCCAGCTTTCAGGAGGCTGAGGTAAGAGGATCACCATGAGTTTGAGGCCAGCCTGGGCTATATACTGAGTTCAGGGCCAGCCTGAACTACATAGTGAGACCCTCTGTCTCTCTAAAAAGTCTATTAATCTATTAAATGTGGCAAAAGGATGATCTTCAAGTTCTATCATTACATATCATCAGCTGATTTTTACACTAGAACAGGTAAGGCCTGATATTGGCTTAATTTTATCCAGTTTGTAGTTTGTCCCTCATTTTATGTTACTTATGATGCTTTTCATACGCAAAAGTTTTTTTGTAGAATTAATTTGATCAGTCCTTGCAATGTTTCTTTTATATTAGTCTTTTCTCTTTTTCCTTCTGAAGTTTGAGTTATGGTTGGAAAAATTTCCCCAGTCTCATCTATTAAAGCAATTCATTCATGTTTCATCTAGTAGGATTTCATTTTACTAAATTTTTGATAGATTTAGAATTTGTCCTATTTTATGGTATGAGAAATGGATGTATTTTCCCTTTTTAAAAATATAGTTATTTGGGTCAGGGATATGGCTCAGTGGCACAGCACCTGCCTGGCAAGTGAAAGGTCCTGAGTTCCATTGCTGGTAGGAAAAGAAAAAAAAATATATATATAGTTATAGTTAATTTATTGAGTTATCTTAATACCACTTTGTATGGATTCAGTTTGAAATGACTGTGGCTGTCTTGACTTACAATCTCCACATTTGTGCCAGAGTAAACCTCCTTGGCTTTTTCTGCATAGTTTTCCTAGTATGTAATAAATACACAGAGCCATTAGAATATCTGTGGGTCTTTATAAGCAGAACTTGACTCTAGGAATGTGTTTGACATTTGGATATTAGCTGACACTAAACCAGGTATACTCCAGCTTAGATGAAGTCACTTTTGTCCTAATTAATATGTATGTCCCACATTCATATCTAAACTGGGAGGATCAACTTTGTTTTGCTGCCACCCAGGACCATGAGCTTCTCTTAGAAAGTCCCCAATGAATCACATTCTGAGCAGTCCTGATCTGCCTGTCTCACAGCACCTCTTTGGTCTTACAGCACTTAATGGCTAATTCTCAGACCGTGAGACAGAGTTGTTCCAGAATGCACTTAATGGCCTGTCTTTCTCTCCACTAATTTGCAAGGCTGACCTTATCATGTGTTAAGCTTTCATGTGCAATTGTGTTCACTGTAGAACTTTTTACTCCACTGAAGACAATACTAAGGCTTATAACTAAAGTTTGAGTTCTACTCAAATGAATAAGCAGAAGTTTTCAAAAACATAACAGGTATAAAATAGTATTTGCCATTAACTTTGTAGGATAAAAAAAACTTCACTATTATGATGCTTGATGAATATTTAACTATGTGAATGACTCAAATAAAATAACTAGTAAATGATTAAAGAAATATATTTGAGATGTATGTTTTGATCGGGATAAGGTTTCATGAAATATCAATTATGAATAATGCAGTATGTTGGAGAGGAAACTAGTAGGGATATTTACAATCTCTCATTTAGAAAAGAGCACATTTATATATACATTTTAAAATGTGAAACTCTAAAAATTTGTGTGTAAATCTCCAAATATAGTCAGATAATCTTGGCTATACTGAAAATCCTTACTTCTGTATTTACAAGAAAACATTGCTCAATTGTTTTGCGAAGAGAAAAATCCTCTGAGATTGTCAATAATTGCCTTAAATTAGACATTTCCTTGGTTTAGCCTTTGTGTGTATTTGATAATGAGGCACACTGACACATTTTTGAAAACAGTAATCTTTTCTACTTTTGAAAATGAAAGTAGAAACAGGAAAAAGAGTTAACTTAGGTCTACATTATACCGAAAAGACAATTCTTAGATACTTTTGTTCAAGGTTTCCAACAGAAAGTTGGAATGTTTCTCATCTAGTTTACAAGTAAAAGCCAGAACTCTGACGACGTCATCCTTCCTCTTGAAAGATTTTCATAAGTAACTCAACAATAGCTCTCTCCACATACTTCTGCCTTTCTTTTGTACTTTAATGTGCAACACTGCAAAGGAAGTAAGTTAATAGTTTTGTAAATAATTACTTAGGGGGTACAAAGGGAAATAAAAGAGCAGGAAGGGAAGGAAAAGCATTAAGTAAGCAACAAAACTCACACGGCTGAGAAAAGTTACCCATCTGGCTAAAGATTCAGGGCTCAAAATTCTCTTTCTAGCCAGGCTTAGAGTATGTTGAAGGAAATAACAGTAAGTCCTAACAGAGCACTTGGGGAGAGGAATGGCTCTTCATATGGTATAGTTTCGCAGTAGGCTTTTTTTGCTCTGGGATGTTTAATCAAAAAGTACTGAAAATGCTGTTCCTCTTTTTATAATCTTGCAATCTAGAGAACAGCAATAAGAAACGCAGAGAACAGTGAGATGCAAAATAATTTGGGATGAGTAATTTACTTTATTTTCTTCTCAAAGTTAAAAATATTTTTGTTTTTTAGGAGGGCCAATGTTTGAATTAGCCCAATTAACATTTATGTGATTTTTACTACCCTTACTAACATATTTAATCTCTTCCAGCAACATTTTCCATCACTATCTAATTTTCCCTTTGAACTAGTCCTTGGATTAAAAACATTGGCTACCAGCCCCAGAGATGCAAAATAACTTGAATTAAGTTTAACTGCAAAACATATGGAAAACCTTTAAGATTTGGCCACATTTGCTTCTGGGACAACTGTAAATGTGACTACATGTAGGCCAAAAGTATGCTGAGGGCCATATATTCTCTACATTTTTAATCCTCATATCAAATCAATAAGTAAATTTATAGCATAATATTATCAGATTTTGTTCTTATAGTGTGAATTATAATCTCAGCTCTTGAACATGGAAAACTTCTTTGCAAATTATTTCTCATGATTATGAAAAAATATCATCACATAATATAGGGAAAAGTGATGATTTAAGGATTTGACATAGTTTTTTGTACTGAATCCAAACTGAGATGAATAGCAGAGAAATGAAATGAAGGCCAACAAAACAAGTAGAGAAAATGGAAAATATTTGTAGTTACTCTTGAATTTGCTATAATGGCTTTCTGCAACTATATTGTAGCAAGGTGTTGTGGCAGAGCTTTTGTTTGCATCTGGGAATTTTACCATGAGTTTTTACCCAATTAGAACTACTCTTTACTCAACTTGATGCCCTGGACTTCTCCAGTTCTATCTTTTTTAGGCAAGTGAATTTCCATTCTTTGCGCAGTGGCAGTATTGTAGCCAATGAGGTTTATCTGAGGCGTGATTATTGCTAATTGGAAACTTTTCCCAAGAGAATTTCCATTCACTGGTCTCTAGAGGAGCACACTTTGGTACTGTGAAGGCATGTGTGTCCTGTGATGTGCTTCTCCTTATGTATTTTCATTGTGAAATTAAGGTAAAAGCCAAATTCTAGGAACACTTCTAAGGATTGAAGATTTGAAAAGAGGAAAACCTTGAGGCTAGAAATAGGTATGATGATGATTTTTAAAAATTATTTTATTCATTTCATTCATTTATTTCATTCATTTACTTATCCATGCGTTATGCAGATAATTATTAAACAATTATTTGATGCCAGGGACTGTATTAGGTGCTGGAAATAAAACTGTGATTGATACAGTTATACTTTATGCCTTTTATAAGGCTCAATATTTAATAAAGGAATCAAACATTTAATCAAGTAATAGCACAAAATACACAAGTTTATGGTAGATAAGGTGATTGTCTAGTTTATCATCCAAACAGACAAAAAATTTGTGACAGTTAAACTGGATCATCAACTTGATGACTTCGGTTGGGGATACAGCTCAAGGGCACAAGCACCTGCCTGGCAAGTGCAAGGTCAGGAGTTTAATTCCCAGTGCCCAGCAAAATAAATCAACTTGATGGCTCGAGAGCTGCCTAGTGGGTTAATAAAGCACACCTGCTGGGGTACACTGGAGGGGGGGGCATAACCTTTGGGTCTGTGTGTGGTCCCTCTCCCCTTTGCCTCTGGCACTGTTCCCCTGCTTTGCTTTCTGGTCACCCTGACTAAGCGGCTTTGCCCTGCTGTGTGTTCCTGTCTCCGTGTCAGCCCACCATGGAGCGAATCTTCTGAGACTGTGAGCCAAACTGAATTTCTCTCCTTTAAATTATGTATGTTGAGCTTTTTGTCCCAGCAATGGGAAAGCTGACCAATAAAAGTATAAAAGGAGAATTTTTAGTAATTCTGATGTGTCAACAGGTTTAATTATTGTCTAATTCACCCTGGGGAAACTGGGATGTGTCTGGCATTAGGGTTAAGAGATTTAAAGGTAGGAGAGGCAGTTATGGGACTGTGTATCAGGAGCCAGTCTCTCTCTCTCTTTCTGTGTGTGTGTGTGTGTGTGTGTGTGTGTGTATTTTGAGGAGAAGGTTTTTAGGAGGGAACTGTTTAGTCTGTTACCCGTGCAGCTACTTCCTCAGGTGGTTTCTTCCTGATGGTTCCCTAATGACTGTCAGAGGCTGTGGAGACTAAATGCTATTTTATTTTATACTATTTGAAAGCAAGGTTTTGTCTACATCAGTAACTCACCCCAAGTATGAAAATACAGCCTCACTGGCATTCACACACTGCCCTCTCACATGCTCCTTGACTGGCTTTCCAAGCCTTCCATTGAATTATGGGTAGAAGTTTCCCTAACCTCATAACTCTTGTATTCTGCGTGCCAAAAACCAGTATTGTGGGGATAATGCCAAGGTCTCCTGTCACTGAAATCAGTAGCCATACCCTCTTGCCCATGGCTGCAGAATCCTATGAGTGCCTAGACAGGCTCAGTGAAATCCTGGGGAACCAGTTACCCAGGAGACCCTTCTTTAAGAGGGCTCCAAAGAACTCTCTTTTTAAATGAGAGATTTACAATTGTGATAGGTGTGGTCTCGCTGATTTCTGAGATGATCTCAAGTTATCTCTCTTCTTGTCCCTGTACAAAGAGCTTTAATTTCTTTTTAAATGGTAGTAATCTCTTTGGCTGCCCTACTTCTTTGACCCCAATTTTACAGGTGGTTCCTTTTAGGCCATAATTCAAGTTTTTAAAATTGTTTTGCTCTGCTTTGTGCTCCCAGTTCTCCCTATAAATCTGGTTAAAAGCAGTTGGAACCTATGCTAAAGCCTAAACATTAGACTGCTTTGAAATTTCTTCAAGTAGATCAATCATTCTACTACCCTTAATATCTGTCCTGCAAAATGTCAGGCTCTGGGCAAAATGTAGACACTTTTTTTTGGTTAAGTGTAACACACAAGGCCTCTAGTCCAATTGGCAATGGAACTCTTGTTCCCAAATTAAACCTCCTCAGCCTGGCCTTTGCTATCCACATTCCTATCAGGATTCATCTACAGTACAACCAGAATTACCCAACCAGATCTGCTTTACTGCATTATAGGCTTCTCTAACTCAATTCTCCACCCCTTTTCAAAGTCCTTTAGTTCCAAAAGCTTCTAAAGCACCTGGTCAGGTAGAAGCACAACAATGATGCCACTTCTCTGGTATTTATTTTCTGTCTTAGTTTTCCTACTGCTGAGTCACAATACCCAATACTCACCACAACAAGGAGAAGAAATATAATTTGGAGTTTCTGGAGATTCTATCTATGGTGAGTTGACTCTAAGGTAGAAACGTCATGGCATAAGGGCATGACCAGTGCAATGATTCTTAGTTCATGGTGGCTAAGAAGCAGAGCCGTAGAACACTGCCAGAGAAGGAAGTGGCAAGTGGACATATATAGATCTCAAGGTCTTTGATCCACCTAGATGTATTCAGAAGTGTGTTTTAGAAATTTTCTAGGTAAATCCCAAGCCAATCAAGTTAATAGTCTATCTTATCCACCACACTGTTACTATAGGCATTCATTTGTAAACTGTGTGAACATAGGTTTTTATATGTTTTATGTGTAAAGAGTAGAACTGGTAAATCAGATGGTAATTTCCAGAAACTATCAAATTGTCTTCCATAGTGGCTGAACAAATGTATTTCCCCAGCAACAATGTATAAAAGTCCTTATTTCTCAAACAGTACTTGCCTAGCAGATGCAATGTTGTGTATTATTGTGGTTTGATTTGCATTTTTCTAATAGTTAATTATGCTTATCATAAATGAACATGTGTACTGATCACTTTGTACATCCACTTTGGAAAACTGTTCAAATACATTGCCCAGTATTTGTTCTTTATTCTAGATACAAATAACTCATCACTTTTATGATTTTAAAATATTTTCTTCCATGTTATATTTTTTTAAAACTTTCTAGATGATGTCCTTTCCAGTACAATTTTTTTTTTTATTTTAAAGAGTAAGAGAAAACAATAACAAAAAAATGAAGGAAAAAAAACCCCAAAACACAAAAATAATAAAAATAATACAGGATTTTCAAAACAAAATATTTTTAATTGTGATGATTTTAAACTTTTAAATTAATTTTTGTGTGTATTTTTGGTTTTCTAAGCAACTGTTATTAAATTCAAGGTCACAAAGATTCACACTGTGTTTCCTTTAAGAGTTTTAATATTTTCAGTTAAGAATGTAGTTATATTCTTTCAATAGAGACATATCTAGAACATAAGAACATAGAAAAATTGGGAATATAAGTTACGTATAATTATAAAAGGTCTAATTCACCTGGAAAGCATAGCAAATATATTCTACTATACAATTAAAATATGGCCTAGAATATATAAAGCAAATATTCCAAAAATTCTAATAATTTTCTAATTCACTATCAAAAGGGAAATTTTAACACCCCCCTCAATAAATGATAAAATAGCCAAAAACATGAGGCAATTTTCAACCTTATTCTAGTAAGTAATGAATAGTTACAGAACACTGTTAAACTTTTGAACAATTGTTGTAGTTTGTTTGTGGATTGTTTCTTTCACGAATATGTAGTGACCTTCTCCATCTCTTTTAACTAATTTTGGCTTGAAGTCTGTTTTTACAGATATGAATATCACTACTTTTGTTTGCTTTCAGATTTCATTTGTATGGAATATAATTTTTCTCCATTAACTTTTATTTTGTGTATGTTTTTCCCAGTGAGATGTGTTTTTTGTAGGAAGTAGAGAATTGTGTGCTATTTTAAAATCTAATCTGCCAGTCTTTGCTTTCAGTTGGAGAACTATAACCATTTACTTTTGGGGTTATTATTAAAAAGTATGTACTAATTCCTGTTATCTTGTTTTTCCAATGTTTGAATAATTCCTATGCTCTTATTTCTTTATCCACTCTTCCTCTTCCTTGTGTAGGATTCTTTTAAATATCTTCTGCAATACTGGCTTCATGGTCATGAATATTTTTAGTTTATACTTACCTTAGATGGTCCTTATTGTCCTTCAATTCTGACACTTGACTTTGTTGGATATAGTAGTTCAGGCTGAGTCTTTCTTTTCTTTTCTTTCTTTCTTTCTTTCTTTCTTTCTTTCTTTCTTTCTTTCTTTCTTTCTTTCTTTCTTTCTTTCTAGGGCTTGAAATACAACATTACTTTACCTCCTAACCTTTAGGTTTTCTGCTGAAAAATCTAAAGTTATTCTGATGGATTTGCTTTATAAGTGACATGGGATTTCTCTGTTACAGCTTTCAATATTTTTGCTTGTTCTGCATTCTTGGCACTGTAATATGACACTGGCAGATTCTTTTCTGATCATACCTGTTTGGAGTTCTAAATGCCTCCTGTATGTGGATGTTTATATCTTTTCAAAGATTTGGAAACTTTTATATTATTTCAGTGAAGAGGTCTTTTATGCCTTCATCCTATACCTTGACACCCACTTCTACACCAAATATTCATAATTTTGATCTTTTATAGTGTCCCAGAGGTCTTGGATGTTTTGACCATAATTTTTTACAATTACTGTCTGAATGTAATAATTCTTCAACTTTGTCTTCAAGCCCTGAAATTCTGTTTATTGCTCTATTTAGTCAACCTATATAGCTTTATACTGATTTTTTTTTTTTTTTTATATATTGAAGTTTTTATTTCCAAGTTTTCTGTTTGGCATTTTAAAAAGAATCTCTGTCTCTTTGTTGGATTACTCTTTCATTTCCTGCATTGTTTTTTAAAATTAATTTAGCTATTTATTTATATCCTCTTTAAAGTCATTGATGATTTTAAAAGTCAACCTTTTGAATTATTTGTCTAGAATTTTATCCATTTCACTATCTTTGCATCATTATTGAAGAGTTATGAAACTTGTTTTATTTTAAAGAGACAAAAAAAGAGACAAGGACCAGGGATATAACTCAGTGGCACAGTACCTGCCTAGCAAGTGGGAGGTCAGGAGTTCAATTCCCAGTACTGAAGAAGAAAAAACAAAAAAGACAAAAAACCCAATAAAAATAAGACAGAATTTCAAAATAAGATGATAGGAAATTAACAATAGTTATTATACTACATATTGTTATCTTCAAAGTATTTACTCAGATTGCCAGGTACAGGCATACATAATTGATCAAATAATATAAGTACTAACTGTTCATTTCAATGAACTAATAGAAATTAGTAGTAAAATTATCTTAGCTATCTAGAATTGCATGTGTAAACATCATATGGTCTCCCTAGTGTAAGAAACTGAAAGAGTAAATAAGATAAAAAATGTACAGTAGATATAATGAGAGGGAAAGAAACTGCTCAAAAGGAAAGACCAACAAGAATGGGGGAAAAGAGAAAACAAAGAAGGGAAAAAAGAGTTATGAAACTTTGAATGTGTCATGCACCTTGATTTTTCATGTTTTATCTTTCTATTTTAAGACTTGTGCATCTGTTGGAATGGATATCTCTTCTAGTTTTAAGTGAGCATCTTTTTGGTGAGCAGCTTTCTTTTGAAACTTGATCATCAGGACTACTACTCTGAGAAAAGTAAACAAACCACAGTGATACCACAAAGAGAAACCAGATATTGACATACAACAACAACAAAAAAACCCACTTAAAACCAACAACTGTACCACGAATCACAATAGAAAAGGAAGAAGAAAGATAATATACAGTAAACTTGTGCTTGTGGAGTGATGGTCCCCTTCCCCACAGTGGCCAACATGAACTATCAGGACTGTATTTTCTCTTTGCTATCTTTTTGCTTTTCCATGCTGTTTAGCTTTTCTGTCACTTCCTTCTTGATTCCCAGAACTCTTTCTTCTTTCTTTCATCAGAATATCAAGAGTTTTATAGACTGAGCTCTTGCATTTATGTTATAGTTAATCTAAATTTTGTACACAGATTGAGATAATCCAGTTTCATTCCTTAGCACATAGATATCTACTTGCACCAGTACCATTTATTGGAAGATTATTCTTTACCCATTGAATATCTTGGCACCTTTGCTTAAAATCAGTTGACCATACAGATAGGGGTTTATTTTTGTACTGTTAACTCTAGTAGCCTATCATATACCAGTACCATACTTTCTTTTTTATAAAGTTAAAATATTACATTTATTTTAATGCACATGAATTAAAGTGGAAAGTTGAAATAAATGCAGTATAATATACCTAGTGTATCAAAGATGCAGCCTTTCTAACAATCATGCTGTAGAAAAAATAAAGAATGACATAGTGAAGAACATGTTTGATTTAATCAAGAAACGTCCATGATAGTTGGTTTTTAACTATATGTAAGTACAATAATCTCCAAAGGATATGGTAATAATTGTTTTTTTTGGAGTCTTTTAAAGGAGACACAAATTTATTACAATAAGGCTAATTTTAAGAGTACACAAAAGTTGAGCACAAACAATAAGATTAAATCCAATTATCCAGTGTAATGAAGGGTAAAAGATACCGAATAATACTTTTGTCAGAAAACTGACCACCCAAAGTGACTACCTGGAGTCCTCACACTGGAAATGCAATTTAGTGTACCAACTTACAGTACAATTTATAATTGTACCTTGTTCTCTATTTAGTACTTAAGAATACTTTATATAGTTAAATGGTCTTTACAGACAATCTGTATCCATCTAAATTAAACATTTTATGATAATGTAATTATAAGGCCACAATTTTTTTTTGGGAAAACTTCTTATGGTAGTGATTTTAATATCAATGTTATCCATTCTTTGAAATATAAAGTGTTTTAAATGAATTAAGGTTACATGTTTTAAAATACTACATACATTATTACTAGTATACTAAAATTATTTACACTATTTATATATAATATCCAAAGAAAATTTACTACCAAATTCTTACAGTAGATATTAGTCTGCTATGTTTATTTTTTTGGTTTTTCTCCGGCACCGGGAACCGAACTCACGACCTTGCGCTTGTCAGGCAGGCGCTTTTGCCGCTGAGCTAAATCCCCAGCCCCTTCTGCTATGTTTATTAATTGATCTCATAGATATAATTATAGATGAGCATGATTTTAGTGTCTGTTCTTTAACTTTGCTGATCAGGAACACAGCATGTAAAGAACAAATGAATAAGTGGTGCAGCCTCCAAGGATCATGACAGTTTTTCAAGTAAGGTGTCACAAGCTAAGATACAAATCCCCACCATGTTGATATAAGAGAAAGAAACTCCCAACCTGCTAGATGTCCGGTATGAGTTCATGTTCTCTAAAATCAAAGAATGAATTATAGGAACAACTAAGGTTAAGAGTAGAATATATTTACCAGGGGAAAGAAAGCTTCTGTATGAGAGAGAGACAGAAGGTGTCCTGAAAGGGTTGCCAAGGAACCTGCCTTTTCTGGGGATTTTTATAGAGCAAATCCACAATGTGAGGTAGGTCCAATGTGGGAAAAATAGGAAATCTCAAGGTGGGCATGAGATGGGACAAAACTGTGGTCAACCAATAAGATTATGAGCATAACTGCTCAGGTAAAATTGATTAAATTGGTATCAAATGGGGAAGTAAGTCACGTAGCAAGTTGGCATGAGTATAGAATAGGGGCTTTTCCTGTAGGGGGTTGGGTTCGAGGCTCTTTCTGGTTTTCTCAAGGTGGTGGATGCCTATTTAGAATATTAACCCCTGATGTTTATCTTAGGAAGTATGTGGGTGCATTCATTTTATCTTTTGTCTTGAGATCTGACCCACAGTAGAGGAGCCTGTCTCTCCCACAGTTGTAAGGTATCTCATCTTCTGCCCTCGCTCCTTTGAGGACATAGCCCTATCTGACTGCCTATAATATTTAATCTTAGTTGCCTATAACAATGTGAACAAAGTTGTATCCAATTCTTTATCAAAAAGTGCTGGTGCAGGTTGTCAGATGCCTTCTAATGTAGATCCCCAATCCAATGGTTAGTAAATGAGACAGTAGCAGAAATGAAAGAAAAACCTTTACAAATTCTGCTGAGAAAATGCCCCCTTTCTTCATAACACTCATGTTTCTCATGATGAGAATAGCTGTGCACTTCTGGTGTATAAAAAAGAATTCCTTTAGGGATATATTTTTCTGGCCAACTCCACCAATCTCATATCCAAGGTGAGTTTTTCTTTAAGATGCTTTCAAAAAAAATAAGATGCTTTCAACTTTTTTCTTCCCTCAATATAATCCTCCTCTGACTGAGAGCTGTTTTTCTTTCTCCAATGCTATGTGTATCTGTTTCAGAAGCTTTATAAGTATCTTGTGAGCCAGGTGGGCTGTCACAGTGAGAACTCTTGGAGCTATTCCATCCAGATTCTTGCTGGGCATCTAGCAGTATTTTTTCCATGTCACCATTATAAACAGAAACTGGGGATGGAACATTGCTCCCATTCTCACTATTGCTGAAGTGCAGCTCTACCCAGGAGCCCTGCAGCTTCTCCCACTGCAACCTGGGGACCCCACTCAATGACATGGCACTAGAGGCTGCTAGACTATGGGGTTCTGCACCCAGCCTGCAGCAGCTCCTCAGTGGTCATACCAGAGTAGGCACATTATGGGCCTGCAGCTATGCCTACACTTTCTTGATTGCTATAGCTTTATACTAAGTTTTGAAATCAGGAAGTGTATGTCATTTGACCTTAAATCTTCTTCAAAATTATTTTGGATGCTCTAGATCCCTTGAATTTTCTGTGGAATTTTGAGATTGGCTTATCATTTTCTACAAAGAAGCACATTGTGGTTTAGATAGGGATTATGGTGAACCTGTAGATCAAGTTGGTGTATACTGTCATCCTAATAATATTAATTTTTCCAATCCATGAACATCAGATATCTATTTATTATAATATACATTAATTTCTTTCAGTGTTTTGTAATTTTCAGAGTATTAGTTTTCTGATAGTTCTTTTGATAACTTTTTTATTAAATGTTTTAAGATTTATTTTTTGATGCACTTATAAATGGCATTGTTTTCTTTATTCTATTTTCAAATTGTTCATTATAAGTATATAGACATACAATTAATTTATGCATAATTATCTTGTATTCTGCAACTTTGCTGGACTCGCTTATGTGTTTTAATAGTTTTGTTTTTTAGTAGTTTAATCAGGATTTTCTGTATATATTACCCTATTCTCTGCAAGTGAAGATAGCTTCACTATTTCCTTTCTGATTTGTATGCCTTGAGTAGAGCTAGTAGAACATTCAACAGGCATGGTAACAGTGGACATTCTTGCCTTGTTCCTGAGCTCAAGGAAAAGAACATTCATTCTTTGACCATTAAGTGTGTTGTTACCTCTGAAATGTATCCAGATTTTCTTTGTTAGATTGAAGAAGATGCTTCCATTCATTCTTAGTTCATTGAATGTTTTTATCATTAAGGGATACTGAACTTTATCCTTTTCTGTATCTTTTTAGATAATTATGTAGTTTTAGTTCTTTATCTATTGATTAGGTATATTACATGAATTCATTTTCACATCTTGACTAACTTTATATTCCTAATATAACATTAGCTTTGGCATATTGTACAATCCTTTGGTATGTTATTGGATTTAGTTTACTAATGCTTCATTGAGGATTTTGTATTTATATGCACAAAAGACAATGGTCTATAGTTTTTTTTTTCTGAGAGGATTTAATTTAGTTTTTTTGTTGGTTTGTTTGTTTTCCAGTACCGGGAATTGAACTCACAACCTTGTGCTTGCCAGGCAGGTGCTGTGCTGCTGAGCTAAATCCCCAGTCCCCTTCATTTAGTTTTGGTATCAGAAAGAAAAGGAAAGGAACTGCTGGGACTCAGACACGGTGCCCCAAAATATGGCACCTTGGCAATTATGAAAACTACAGAAGCAAGAAGCTCACTCTGACCTCCTTTTCTCCCCCAGTAGATTCTTCTAAAGGAGTTCTGTGACTTGCCTTGCTTGAATACTGGTCATAAAACTCTCATTTCAGAGGTCCTTTTATCTGGAGGCCAAGAAGAATCCAAGTGAGTGTTGATTAGCTGGATCTGAAATGTAATCTTCCTTAGCCCAGTTTATTACCCTTAGGTCACATTCCTTTTTATCACTTATACTTCTATGTGACTGACAATTCTTTGTGGAAATTAAGCATACAAATACAGTTTTCTCTGTGTCTTTGGATCCTCATTTCTGAAAGCTTCCATGTCATGTAAAATTCTGGTTAAATATATTTGTTATGTTTTCCTTTTGTTAACTTATCTTTTGTTATAAGAATTCCAGCCTTACAACGGGGGAGGAAAGGTAGTTTTTTTTTTCCCCTACAAAATGTATGTATTTCAACCAACTTGGGATTATGTTTTAGCAAAAAGAAATAAAGAGGAAGAAAAAGATTGTATTATAATTATGTTGGTATGATGAAAATATCTTATTTAAAAATTACTTCTAAGAGATGATAGAGCTTTTGAAGAAGTATGCTATACACTCTTAGAATCATAAATCAGCATTAGAAGAAATCTTTTGTATTATTTATTCCACTTTCTACATTTGCAGAGAAACAGAAAGGGAAGAAAATGATCCTAAATGAGCTTCCAGTAACAAGTACTGGACATACAGACATTTTCCCTCAAGATCTGGAATTTGGATGCCAATACTGATATTTTACCTAACACTGTGTTTTCCTGTTGTGAGTCTTTCTAATATAACTGAAGAATGTTAGTATAGGGGGAAAAAGACAATTTTGGTGAAAAAATACTAAAAAGTAGCAGAATAAATGATGGATTTTAGGATATTTGAGATTAGGGTTCCCACAAGGATTGGTAACAGTGACCATCTCACTTCTCAGAATGCTTGAATTTAATTATAAGAATTGTTTTTACTAGTTTAAGTAAAGGAGATACTAAGCCATCTCTATATCATCCTGGGCATCAAGGTAAATTAACAAGTGATCCATTGCTCTTTAGAGATGAATGGAGCAAAGGATAAGATAAAAATTAAAGGGGCTGGTGATTGGTTATGAAAATGTGACATTTTGTTCATGATTTTTAAAATGCTAACAAATAGATTATGATCTCCTTTGTGAATTTCTGTGCCCCATAGGTGAATATAAGTACCAAGCTAGAGTTTGTGTCCAACAAAGAGAGTCTATTTAACATAGATCTTATAAATAGGCTGAAGAAGAAACTTGCCTATGAATTGCTTTAGCCTGTGGGAAAAAAGAAAACTGTTGTGGCTTCACCCCTAAACCTTCAGCTTTGTTCTTTAGGGAACATAAATTTAATCCTACACAGGGGAGCAGCAGATGTGATAAAGCACCAAAGAAAACAGGAAGTCTGGAGAGCCTGGGAGGTGATTAGTGATTACAGTATTTGTCTTTCAGGAGACTTTGGGGTAAATAAAAAGCCCTGGGTTTCACACATGCCACTACCTAGTCTGGTCAGCTTCTAGCTGAGCTGCCTAAACTGCAAGAGGAGGTGTTAGACAGCTCAGTGCTGATAGGTTTTGCTGCTGTATCTTGGAGTTTTGGTCTCAGGAGGACTAAGAAGTCTTCCTGGATGCAGGCCAGGCCTCAGGACTCCTCTGGGGTTATCACATTCCTCTCTGAGAAACTCTTGCTGGATCTGAAATGTAGTTAATGTGATAGGGACCTAGAAAGCAAAACACTCTTCACAGTGAGTTCAGTGATTCACTACTGTGGGTGCAAAGAAAGATAAGAAGCATAGGAAGGATTATAGAGGCTCCAGTCCCTTCTGGCGAATGCTGAGGATGAGGGCAAGTGTTTTAAGCTCATTCAGTGTCAGCTTCTTGATTTGTAATAAAAATACTACTACCTTATAGGATTGTTATGAAGATAACCGAACTCTTGCATGTAAAGAATACATTGCAGCAGCACCAGGGATTAGAGATAGGTTGATGCTGATGCCCCAGACTTGATATTGAGAATGGCCAGAGCACCCGCTTCTCTAAAGATACAACTTGTTGCCACTTAATCTTTCAAAACATTTAGAGCTCTCTGTTAGTATAGAAAAGTTTGAATTTCTTAGAAGAGAATCAGTAGAAAATACATTTTTTCTGGCTCCTGTTGTCATGTAGGCTGGTACTAAGGAGAATTATCTCTATGGAAAGTAAATGACTTTTTTCCTGACACTGAGGATAAATGATTAATTGGACATGATGCAAATGTTTCCAATCCATGGCAAGAGCATTGCTTGCGAGATAATGAATTGTCTTTCTATGGTTTGTATCTCAGAGTCAGAAAAACAACAAACAAAACAACCAAAATCAGCCATCTTGAAGAAACAGCTCTGCTCTCAGCTCCCAAGCTCTGCAACATGAATTCTGTAAATTCACCTCCTCTAGGAAGTTAGACAATGCCATAGCTGTGGAAATTCAAAACAGCAGGTTTTAACTAAGGAGCATTCTTCCCAGAATGTAAGCTGCTTCAACAGAGCTATCCCTACCCCAGGCAGCTCAGTAAGGCTCTGCCGAGTCAGAAAAAATGTATCACTGCCCCACTCCCCGCTGCCCAGTATGAGAGAGGGAGCTTCAAAGGCAAGGCAGATCATACTAGATCAGGGGAAAGAGAGCAAACTTGAACCCCTCAACTCTTCTTTCACTTTTTTTGGTGGGGGATAGAGATCATAAATTTGGGGAGAAGAGTGTATCTTTTACGTGGAATAGATTTGCTCAAATCTTGGGGTTGCTATATTCAGAGTGACCTGGGAGTTATTTCCATTGGTAAAGAAAAAGGATAGAGTGTAATATAGTCCACACATCATCTACTTTAGTGTGATCAGAGAGTACCCAGCATAATACGGGCCCATCTATGTGGCTATGTTTAGATGTAATCTACCTTTCCAATTTAGCATAGACGTGGGGGCTGTATTTTTCTGAGTTCAGTCTTAGGAATAGAGTTAAGGGCATATATGAGGACTGTCTTAACCATTGCAATCTAACTATGGTATTCTAATAAATTCTCAAGCTTTGAGAATTCTCAATTGTCTCAGATTAAGGCTCTTTTGCTAGAAATAAAGATATGACCTTAGGATTTCAGGCAATGCTTTGAGGACAGAGGGCTAAATAGCTCTTCAGCTGAGATCAATCCCTTATAGCTCTGGACCAATGATCCCTTGGGATCTTGGGAAGATTCATATAAAGGAGCTTCCACTTACAATTCGAGGAAGCCATTTTTGACTTTGGAGAAACTGAGTTGAGAAGTCAGGCTTGGGTTAGAGCAGTGAGGCTGTGTTCCTAGAAGTACTTATTTATTTAATAGACTACTGAGAGTTCTTGTTTTCAGAGTCTGTAGAAGCAAAGTTCAGTTAGGGCCATACTATTGCCATCAAAAAGATGATATTCTTTACCTGACTCCAGATACCACTGCACTAAAAATAGATACACATTTTCCTAATTTCAACCAAAGGTTAGCCTTTTATGTTCTTTTTTCTTGACAATATTTGATAATAATAGTCATGGGGAAGAAGTGATGGGGCAGGCACAGTGGAAATTAGAGAGATCTGATTCTAGGGCCCTTCCATTAATTCATATCTTCCTGCATTAACTTTCCTTCAGTGGTTAAACCCAATGATTTGTTAGGGTTCTCAACTTTACTGCCTGTCAGCACCACTTGGACCTGACTGATGAATACCTAGGTTTGGGTTCTGGAGATCCACTCCAGCTCTACCTAATCTGACTCTTTGACAGTGGGGCATGCTTTCTCCAAGAAGTGCTGATGGGCACTGAAGGAGAGAGACCCAGAGCGGTGTAAGCTTCAAGCCCATGACTCTTTAGGGATCTCAACAGTGGAAAGAAAGAAAAACAATCCTTTACAACACACAGAATGTCTTACATTAGTGTGAAGGAGTGGGTTTAGGACATTTAATTTTGTTCTTCTGCTGAAGCCTTCAAATAGATGAGAAGAAAGCAGTGTTGTCAGCAATTGGAGCAGAGTATGTCATGATGAAATACTGTCATCAAGGTTCTGTAAGAACTAGAGAGAGGGCCTGTTGCCAAGTAGGTAAATTCTAAGCTATCCTTTATCTCACCTATCTTTACAATTGCCTTCTACTCCCTTCCTACAGGAGGAAGTAGAAGCACAAAAAGTTGCCTGTGCCCAATATACAGAGGCTGGGTAGAAGGGGATACACTGGTCTCAAGCCAGCTCCCCTTCTACTGGCTGTGGGGTCTCCCACAAGGTTCTGCCTTCTCTGTGTCCAGCTTTGCCTCTACATCACTCTCCAAATCTATACAAGCTTCTGGTCGCTCTCCAGCCCTAGAAAACTTTCAAGTACTGGCTTAAGGTCCATGCCTGGAATAGATAGACATGGGCATTCACTCATTATCAATACATATTTAGTAAATGAATGATTTTCTCATAAACAGAGCAGATATGATTGTGGAACCCTAATAGAGTGATGACTGATAAATGGAGGTAACACATCCTTATAAAAAAAAAGGAGAAAGAAGCCACCCAGAATTGGCATCTTAAAAATAACAAAGTTATTTTAATTCTAAATGGGTACCAAAAGAATCCTGATGGGTGCATAATTCATGCAAATCTATGCAAATTCAGGTACCAATTACACAGAAGAGGATTGGGTGGCATTTGTAAAGACAAGTCATGCTCTAAGCTGTCACCTGCCAGCTTGCTTCTCCCTGGAGTCAGACTCAGACCAGATGGCAGGAATTAGCAAGGAAGACACCTCCCTCTTGAACCTTCACCTTCAAGTCCAATTTAAGCATCTGAGACAATTGAAGTGGTGAGATTGCTTTGGTTAGCATTCAGGGACTCTGGTAGTTGTCGCAAGAAGACATTGATTCTGGAAACAAATAATACCTTACCATGCACACTTTTCTAGGCCTTGCAAACCCTGCTGACATAATGTCTACGAGATCCTTTGACCTCCTTAGAACACGACCTGTTTACATATTGCTATGAAAACAGCAAAACAATATACCTCCAAAAATAAGAGATATCATTTCTTCTAAGGAGTCAAATTACAAATGTGGACCTGCACACCCACACACACACCAATATACATTTCTCATTACCTTGTGGTGGTGCTGGTTCTGAGGTAGGATAGAAGAAATAAAAATAAGTAGAAAGAAGACAAAGAGATCTAGGTTTTTTTTTAAAAGTTTGAAAGAAAAACTTTTGGACACAAAAGTTACTACTCAAGTCTTTCTCCCTTCCAGAAAACCTTCTTTTAAAATATTCCTAAATCTCTTAAAGACACGATAACCTGTAAATGGGGCACTTGACCTATGCTTTCCACCTATGAATTGGAGTTCCTCCGGCAGATCTCCATCTTCAAGGAAGAAGAATATTAGTGGGCAGCATATATCAACTTCAAATGCATGTAAATGTGTTGCATTCTGATATAGCCCCTCCAGGCAGGTAACCTGACAAACAGTAGGAATACACATCCTCAGGCACCCATCTTGAAGACACTCCAAGGCCCTGTAAATATACTCAGCTATGGATCATAATGCATCTCAATTCTCTGAACACACATACTCCACTCTTGAGTGTGTACTTTAAATTTCTGCCTAATAAGTCCTTTCCAGGCTACTTACTGACCAGGCCTGAAAATTCTTTTTTCTGCAATGAGAGCCTGTGACTTAATTCTGTAGGTAGAGTTGTTTTAGGTTGCCTAGCTTCACTTTGAGAACCTTTTTAGACTCTCTCCAGTGACAGTTCCATTTCTTTAATGAGCGGCAGTTCTGGCCCATTCAGAGTTAGCAGCTGATCGCATGCACAGCATTGACTGAAGCTCTTTTATCTATAAGAATATTCCCTCTAGACTACTGAGTCAGCATCATTATCCAAATAAACATCTGCTCTGTTTTGTCATTAGTGATGATAATGACTAGCTGGGGTCACTAAGGATGGGCTTAACACATAACATCTGAATGGAAAATCTGAGAGAAGTGGAAGCTTTAGAAACATTGCAAATGTGTTTCCCTATTTACTTTCAAAAACAAAACTGTGCCTTATATCAAAGTCTTTTTTTGTTGTTGTTGTTAGAATGCTCAGGGCACCAGCCCCAGGATTTAGAGTCCGAGTATTACAAAGCAGTTAGATGAAGGAGGGTGTTAGAAACCTAGCACAGAATTCTGAGGGCATTTCAAGGCCTCACTAAATCTGGGGAATGCAAGGCTCTACTGGATAACCACTGGCAGATGAAGGACGCTAGCAGGGAGTGTCTTCTCATGGAGGTCTGGTGGGTAGGGCTTCCCCACATCAATGTTGGGGGTCTCCCAGGTGCAAGATGCCCATGGAGCTATGTGCTGGAAGGAAGGGTTAACAGAATGCAGTGCAGATGCTCTAGGCTATGTCTCACCATGTATCTGGCACAAGCCAAAAGCTGGCCCTTACTAACTCAGTATAGGAAACTCCTCCACAGGAGGATACTGTGGTATGAGGTCTGAACTCATACTGAAATGTCCATAGGAATAATGAATCACATTGTCTAATGGGAATCAGAAGCTTCGCTTTGAACAGTCCCTGCATTTTATGTTGTGCCTGGTGAATCCAAAGCACTCTGTATACCACAGAGGCACATGCTATATATTGGAGCCTTATTAAATTCCAGAGCAACTTTTGAAGTAAGTATTTGCAGACTCAGAATTCATTGCTAGCTACTGCTCCTGGATAACTCTTTCCTGAAAGAGGAACCAATTTACTTTCCTGAACTTGATTTCCTTAGTTAAAAATACATTTTGTAAGAGGCAGTGTGTACCACCCCATGAGTTGAGAAGATATTACATCAAACTCAGGTTGGTGAGCTCAGAAAACAGTTCTTGGAGCTGGTTGGGTTCTATGAGGGTTTTTTATTCCTCAATTCCTTCATCTAGATGGCAAGGAGGGAGGAGTTCCAATGTTGGAAGAAGTAGGAGACCCTGTCTTTGAGCATTTTCTCAAGTTTCTACTTGGAAGAGTACTTGACTTTTTTTTCTACTGTTGGAATCCTTGCCGGTTCTTCCAGGCTCCTTTTTTTTTTCTAAAGGTAAACTTCTTGGAGGAGGCAAATGTCTTAATTTCTACACTGTGGTTGGTTGACACTGAATGGGAATAAGAGTGTAAATCACCTCTTCCAATTACGGGGCTGAAGACCAGGAAGTGCTTTGTAGTCATTAAGTGCTCTACCAGATTTTAAGGATAATGCATTTTTTATGTCAGTTTTATATCCCAAATTTATGTCAGTTAGTTACAAATATGCTTTGCTCTGAAATTCCCTGAGGCCTAGCCAGAGCTGATGAAAACTCAGAAGCTTTAATGGAAGTCCCAAATGTCTTTATATAGCTTTCTTAATACTGTACTAGTGAGCTTCTTCCAGGCCCAGATCTATTCACACATTGATTCTACATTGTCTATATCTGGAGGTAGTGCATTGGTTAGGAACTCTTTTGCCTGCAAGTATCAAAATAGTCTGCCAATATCTTATGTAAATAGAAGTTAATTTTTCTCACATCATCAAAAGTCAGGAGGTACTAATTTTCTGAATTGTTCATTAGCTCAATATTGTTAGGGCTGACGTCTCTGTTATTCTTTTCTTTTCCCTCCTGGTTGCAAGATGGACATTATAGCTTCATCATTGGGTCATTTATTCAAAAGAAAAAGTTGGTGAACGTATTTGTTTTAACATGTGGCCTCAAATTCCTTGACTTCCTTGTATTGAGAAGTGAAATCAATGCCCCTGTTCCTTGACTCTGAGTGGGTTTGCTATTACTTTAACCAATAGAATATGGTAGATGTAGATATGGAGTGTTTTTCAAAATTAGATCATAAAATTCCATGTGGCTTTTGGATGGTTCCCTTGGAACATATACTCATAGGATACTCCCACTGTAATTCTTCCATTCCTTCTCTTGGGATTCTCCCTCTCAAAACCCAGATCACATATTCACAGGAAGGACAGACAGCCTGCAAGAAGAGTCTTACAAAATGGAAGACATCTGTGCAGTTCAAGAACGTGAGTCAGCAGCTGTGGATAATAGCTGCATACTGAAAGAGCAACAGTGCTCTGCTGACCACAAAGTACACAGCGGGACATTCTTCAGCTTTGTGTTTACTCTCATGGCCCATGTTTTTTTAATCAGCCTGCAAGGCTCAGCTCTGCTCCAGAGGCTTGTGTTCTGCTTTCCAGAGAACGGCTGGACTTTCTCAGAGAGCAGGCAGACAAGTCAGGCATCCTTTTTATTTGTCCTCAGTAGTATAAGAAAGAGTTGGTAGGCTTGGTTATTCTCTCTCTCACCACTAAGGGTCTATTTTATAACTCCCCGCTTTCTAGAATGTCTTTCTTTGTGCATCCACCTCCCCACTGGCAATGTCCTTCTTTTCTAATCACTTCTGAAAGCTATTTCTTTCTCCCATGAGCGTATCTCTAGTTTTCCCTCTGGCAGCTACTTACTATTCATTATTTAACTTCTGCTTGTATTTTGTTCTCCTTTTCTTTTTCAGTTTTGTGAAAAAATGTAATGGGGGAGGTTTCCTGTCGGATCCTCAGCAGGCCGTGTTTTTCCACGCCCTTGGTTTCCTACAGCCTTGCATATGGTAAACATTGGAGAAGTCCACTTGGTGTGAATGAATGAATGGGTGGATGATTAAATGCTCATATGGAAGGTACAGACTCAAACTGAAGTGCAGCACAAGATCAGGACCTTGCTTTTGCTTAGCCTTTAGAAGCCACACAAACAAGAAAGTTTTCTTTTATGCTCAACTAGTTCTCACTAAGAAGTGGTTATTTTTAAATTTTTCAACTCAATTTCTCATATTCTTTTCAACCTTCTTGTTGTTATAGTAGATTCAATAAACACCACTGATGGTTTATTCTGGGTCAGATAATGTCCTTTCATGTGCAGTTCTATCCTTCTCCCCTCTCCATTTTCCTAGCTGCAATTCTTTTGTTCTTGTTACTTCGAAAATATCTCCGATCTCCACTTATTTGATTAACAATGCAAAGGAAGAAGACATCTTATAGAATGGCACAGACAAACAAAAGAAGAAATTACTAAGAAGTAATTTTACAGTTTTTATTTTGCCCTAAAATTCTTTTTTATTCAAATTCCAGAGCCATTATCATGCCTTGAGCTTCAGTTTTTGGAAGCAATCTATATTGTCCTAAAAGAATGGACAATAACAGGGGCTGGGGACTTAGCTCAGCAGCAAAAGCACCTGCCTGGCAAGCGCAAGGTCGTGAGTTCGGTTCCCGGTACCGGAGAAAAACCAAAAAAAAAAAAAAAAAAAAAAAAAAAAAAAAAAAAAAAGAATGGACAATAACAAAAAAAACCAAAAGGAATTTCAGTATTGCTAAATTTGTCGGTAACTTGTGTCTAATAAAGTGACAATGGGTATCTAATTCCTAAACAGTGACAGTGTACTGTGTGTCTAGCATACTAGGAACATTTCTACTTCATTTTTAGTTCCAATTGATCATATGCAAGAAATTGGATATTAGAAAATCTACAATAACTTCAATGTGGAATCATCCTGGTAGATTACCAAAGTGCACTGTTTTTCCCAAAAATAATTGGCTAGTTTTGTTTCTAAGGGAACTGTGAATCCATTTCCAAAGCCAGAAAAAAAAGACGTGAGCAAATTTTATACTGAGCATGAAATAGCTTCACAACCATGAACTATTTCATTTGGATAAAATAAAAACTTTAAAACTAAGAGACACAGAAACTAGGTATGTTTGGATACAATTAATCTTGATGGGAATACATTTTGATTTGTGTTTTAGAAACCCTCTCAAGTTTGCAATAGTTTTAGTCTACAAAAACAATAGAAAACAATAACTTTCTAATTGAAGAAGAAAATAGTTATATGTCATCATGAAGGAACTTTGGTCTAAATTTGCGTTTATGTGGTGAAGCAAATAATCTCACTAGTAGTGAAACAAGGGCAAAGGGCTTGGGAACCCCAAGAAGCCTAGACTTCAATGGAATAAGATCTCATGGTACCAGAAATATGAAAAGCACGAGGAAAAAAAACTAAACAGAGAGGGTCAGCCATGGCAGGGATTGAGAAGTATTGATTAGTAATGTAGATTTCCCTGAGGATTTTGCCAGATTACACGTGGCTGAAAAAGTTATTTACAAATTTTTATTTTTATTACTTGTTTCCCAAGTCTACATTTTCCTGTCACGTTAATGAAGGGAGTTCTTCTTTCTTCCTTCCATGATGGTGTTTTTCTTTCCATCCGGAGTTATAGCTGCCCCCACACTGTACCAGTCTTTAATTTCTTCATTGCCTCCCTCCATTTCTTCCAGATTTCTTCCATTTATTCCACGTAGGCTTCATGTCCAAGTGGGTGTGTCCACATCTTTATTTGCACGGAAGACTTTTCAGTTATTAGAACACACTTCCCAAATGCTTTTCTCTTCTGTCATCCAATTTAGTGGGGATTTGGGCCGCTTGTGAGTCACTGGAATTGTTTCTTGTCTTCTCAGGTTTTATTTCTCTTCTATTTTGCACCAACTCTGTCCTTGCAGTATCTATTAACAAGTAGATACTTGTTCAGGTTTGGGTCTAGATGTCCTCCCAAAACCTCATGTGGTCATAGGTGGTACTTTTTCAGATGTGGTTGAATCTAGAATGTGTGATACTGGGATAAAGGATGTGTGATTACTAAATCTACAGTACACTGATTGGTTTGGCACTGCCCTAATCCCAGTAGCTTGGATACAATATAAGGGACAGAAAGATGCTTGTCTTCTCCCTTGCTTGCTTGCTATTGCTGTCTTCTGCTTGCCATGAACTGGTTCTCCTCATGATTCCATTCTCACTTGAGCCAACCAATTATGGACTAAACCCTTTACAAACTATGAGATAAATAAACTTTTCCTCCTTTAACTTGTGGATGTTGGGTGTTTTCTTACAGCAATGAGAAGAGTAACTAAGACAATACTCTCCAAATTTATCTTTGACACTTTAGCTACCAAGAGGGTGATTGCTGCTCTATAATTCTCTGGCTTAAAAGAATGTATCTGTGGATAGGCAACTGCTGCCTTTTGGTAAGACAACTTTGGTGCCATGGAAGCAGCTCGACAGCTTCTAACATAGCCCTGGCATCTTTTTTTTTTTTTTTTTTTTTTTTTTTTTGGGTTTTTCTCCGGTACCGGGAACCGAACTCACGACCTTGCGCTTGCCAGGCAGGCGCTTTTGCCGCTGAGCTAAATCCCCAGCCCCTAGCCCTGGCATCTTTGACAGAGAATGGGTCTCAGGTTCTTCTTGGATTTGATGCAGGGAACACAAAGAGTTGTCTTGGTCACACTACAGGTCCAATGTGCTTGCTGTGAAACAAAAATTATGGGATTTGGTGTTGGTGGTGGTCAGATTAGTTGATACTCCTAGGAAGGATTTCATGGAGGAAGTGGGGTCTGAGCTGGGCAGGAATTGATGAGGACATCATTTTCTAGCTGGGAGGCAGCAACCTAAACATTTTGGGAATAAATTTTGCTCATTTGAGGGCAAGCTGAGAAAGTCTGGCTGGAGAGAAGGGGCAAGCTGGAAACAGGGACTATATATTTGTTTCTCTTTCACTGTGTATTTTGCATAATTTGAAGAAAACATTAATGTATGTAAATGATAAGAAATCAAATAATATATAATGATAAGTGATGAAAATTCCCCTTCTCACCATAATTTTCCATTTTCTTTACTTAAAGGTAATTATGTAGCTTATCTTTACAGATACTACGTCTTGGCATATATGTTTGCACGTCTGTATACATTTCTATCTACCAGTATATTTGTCTATCTTCCTGTTTCTTTCTTTTTCTGTTTTGTTCTTGAGACAGGGTTTCAGCATGTAGTCCAAGCTGGTGTTGGACTTGCTATGTAGCCTAGGCTTGTCTCAAACTCACGACTCTCTGACCTCATCCTCTTGAGTGCCAGGGTTACATACATGTGGCACCATACCCAGCTTACCTATTCATTTCTCAATATCTAGTCCTTTTCTCTTTACATACTGGTCTGCACCTTATTTTTCTTTTTTCCTAACAAGCAGTATACAGTATTGTAGATTCTTTCATATAACAATCATAGTTTGTCACATCAAAATTGGAATATAAGGTGTGATAATGATTTTTTTCTGATTTGTAGATTCATTTTAATAAAAAGATTTATAGAAGCACAATAGTTAATTGCATTTAATTAAGCATTTAGTTGAATGTCATCTCTAGTAACTTTGAGCTCATGAGATTTGCCTGGCAGGTATGTGTGTACAGGCCAAGTAGGAGGCTGGGCTTTCCTTTAAATGGCTGCATCAGTAACTCAAATGTAGTGGTTTTAATATTGGAATGTAACCACACACAGTAAACACTGGTTTGAGCTCTACCCTAAACCTCAGGTTTGAAAAAAAGACAACTATTCCATTAGATGTTATCAACCAGAGCTGGAAGATATCTGAAGGAATTACAAACCTCTTATTAGTATGAGCTTTTGATTATTCCCACAGTATCTTCAGCAGACATCAGCAGATGTGAGAGCCCTGCTACCAATCCCTTTGGCCCTCACCTTCTCAGTGTATGTGGATAGCGGCATCTCATTATCTGCATGTGGGCAGAGTTATGCACAGGCAGGAGCCATCATGAACGACGAAAGGGAATTAGAGAATAATATACTTATTGCCTCATCCTCTCGGGAGACATTTCTGAGATTCTGAGATGTGCTGTACCCTGTGTCCTAAATGTACCAGGAAGAACTGAACTCCAGATATTGACAGCATATGTACTATGTACCAAGCACTACGTGCTATTTTCTTATTGTCTATAATATACTATGCATAGTGCATTGTGCACAGTGTACATTGTTTCATGGCTGTATGCAGTATGCACTGTCTAGTACATATTGTGGACTATGCACATGGCACTATGTACTACTTATTATGCACTATGTCCTATGTTATTTGCACTCTGCACTCTGCACTCTGCACTCTGCATTATGCTCTAGGTCCTATGTCCTCTGTACTAGGCACGGCATGCCATGCACTATGTACTGTTTTTTTCCCCTTAATTTTTTCATTTTCCTTCCAGTTCTTTCATTTAATTATTTGTATTCAGATCATTGTCTTGAGATTTTCTGGGTGAATCCAATCTCCGGTACTGGGATCCTTCCCACTCCATCCTTCCCCTTGTCCACTTTTTTTTTTTTTTTTTTGTGAAGAGGGTTTATTGGGACTGAACCCAGGGCTTTCACATTGAGCTTTTTTTATTTTGAGACAGGGTCTTGTGAAATTACTGTGTTCCTAGGATGAGTGTTAACTTATGAACCTTTTGCCTCAGTCTCCCAGAGGGCTGGGGTTATAGGTGTATCGCACCACACCTGGCTTTTTCCCCTATTCTTGAAAAGGAAAGCAAAAAGCAAATGTCATCGCTTGGTAGTAACAAATCACTTAGTTCTTGTCGTAAATTCCATTTGGACAAACGAGGCCCAGTCTCACTGTTGCAGAATTAGTCGGCTTTCTTTTGTCCTCACCACCCCGCATTTGGCCACAATCCCACTCTCACTTCCAGGGACAGAACGGGGTAAAGCAGAGCTGACTGTGGCCGTGCACTGTCTGCTTCCCATGTGAGCAGACTCCAGTGGGAGCTGGCTCGTGCATTTGACACAAAGCAGCACCTGGCTGGGCTCACATCAGGGAACAATGAGAGTGACAGGTCCCATTCCATGACCTGGCCACACTCCCTCCATGCGTATACTGCAATTCGAAGGCAAGTACTCTGCCCTTTTGTAGTCATATTGTAGCTTTCTTGATTGCAGACATTTTCACCCTTTATTGGAGGGACTTCAGAAGGCATAAATCAGTGAGCAAGTTTGAAATGCTAGCAGGGTTTTAGATATACAAGTTAACTCCGTAGCGGGGCACTCCAAGTATCCTGTTTGCAGTCAACTAAAAAAAGCATGGCTTTGTGAGTACTATAGGGAGCAAAAGGGTGAATTTAGCAAAACAGATCAGTGACCCTACCAGAGCTTTTCAATGCTTCTTTAGCCATTCCAATGGAAATTTATATCTTGGTGGTGTAATCATTACATTTTCATGGGCAGGTTTTACCAATAAACAGAAGGGATGGAGACAAAATTAAAAGTTAGGCATTTACTATGTGTTGAATCTGTGTTCACTCATATATTTGTATGAAAGCAAAATGCTACTACTTCTTTGCAATGCGTGGTTCATCTAGTAAAGGTGGTAGTCCTACAAAAAGCGCTCTTTGTGTTAGAAGGAAATGTAGTTTTTGGTCAACACTTAATTGTTACCAATCATTCTGTGGGCCCTGCCTGCTAAGACCCGGTTTAGTGGCCTAGAACCTGGAATAAGGGTTGGATTTGGGCCTGGGGACTATGAGAGTTTTCTTATACAGTACGTAGATTTCTACTTTCTTCCAAAAGAGGTAGAAAGGACAGAAAACAGCTTATTCCAAAGACATTTAACTTTAGCCAAAGATCTGTCATTTGATGCTGATTGTAAAAATGATACAATTTATTATCTTTTTGTTTTTTTTTTTCTTTTTGCCTTTTTGAGACAGAGTCCCTCTATGCAGTTCAGGCTGGCCTTGAGCTCACTTTGTAGCCCAGGCTGGTCTCCAACTCACAATGATCCTCCTGCCTCAGCCTCCCGAGTGCTGGGATGACAGGCGTGCACTGCCGCACCTAGTAGAATTTATTATCTTGAATGAATTCCTGAAGTCATCTTTTCTGTTCTGAAAATGAGAGATTGCAGCTGAAAACTTTGATGGAGTTTACTCAAGGTCATTTGGTTTAGCACTTCAACTCTGGTGACTTCAGTCAGTCACCTGGTCCCGCTAATCCTCCCTTGAAAGGCTGGACTTTGTTCTGCTTTTGCTGGTCCCATTTCACCTTTGCTGCCGGCACGTTCTCCCTGTGTGTTGTCCCTTCATGTCCAGATTACTGAAACAATCTCCAGTGACATCTCAGATTCTGTTTCCTTTTCCTTTCTATCAGGAACACCTTTGTTGAACTCCTCTTTCTAAAACATCAGTTTCATAGCAGTTTCCCCTGAGAAGTCCTCAGAACTTAGTAACTTGTATTGTTCCTAATATAAACACTTAAAAAGTCCCCAGGTTAGCTTTTAATTTTCTACACAGCTGATTTTCATTCCTGTTAGAACTTTCACTCTTTGGCACGCATGTGTACATTTTCATTTGCTCTCATGATGAACCTCTTCGTATGAATCGCACAGGCATTGTTGCTGGAGAAAGTTGGATTGACATTTCTTTTCGGTCATTTACTGATTGTAAGATTTGGGATACATTTATCAATCTTTTCCTGTCTTAGTTTCCTTATCTATAAAATGATCACAGAAGTGCCAATCTTTCAGAATTGGCAATGAAAATTGGAAAAAAAAATCTAACTCGGTATTTTCAGCATTTATAATTTTATGTTGCCATTCTCTAACCTAACACGAATTTTCTCACTATTACAACTCTTTCCTTCACCAGCTTCTAACTGTGCCATGTTCATGTCTGAATCTAAATTTTGTTGCTCTTGTGTCTTCTCTCATAACAAATTCTCTCTCTCTTTTTCTTTTTTCCCTAGGCCTATCCAAATTCTATTCTTATTTTAGAGTCTAGCCCAGGATTCAGTTTAAAATTCAACCTTCTCTGGAAACCCTTCCCAAATATTCTAACCTGTCACTGTTCTCTAAACGTCCCATGTGAACAGAACAGACAGTAAAGTATTCATCACTTAAACCAATGTTTTTCCAAGTATGATTGGCAGAAAAGGATACACACAGAAGTTGGTTCATGATGAAGTAGTACAGGAAGTACGGCTTCCTGTACCTCTGTGCAGAGCTTCGCCATTCACATCAGCCCCATCAAGGTTCTGAAAAAGCTGACAAAAAAAAAGAAAAATAAGAAAAAAAGAAAAATATTTTACTCTGTGTGATTTTGCAATTATAAAATCCATTTGGTAGGCCTTTTTCACCCCATATAAACACTAGTAAATCAAGAGTGATTTAAACACTCTTTTAAATCAAGGCACTGAGGGAAACTGACTTCGTGTTTTGTGATTTTTTCCCTCCTTATGGTTTATTAGACTCCTGGAAATTGATGGCTGCCTCTCATATTTTTGTTTGCATAAGCATTTAGCCCTTTACTATGCGTCGTAAGTGCTCATAGTTAATATATATTTGTTGAGTGAAATGAGTTTTGCAATATAGAGAGGTGCAGCCATTTTAACATAGCATTCTTAGAGGCTCTGGTCAAAGGAGAGTAAAAAACATGAAAATTTATTTATGATGCTGGGATTGAGTTCAGGGCCTTCACACTAAGCTATATCCCTAGTCCACATGTGCACATGCGCCTGTGTTTAAATTTTGAGACTGGGTTTCACTAAGTCACTAAGTTGTCTAAAAGGTCTCAAACTTGTGATCTCCCTGCCTCAAATTCGCAGAGTGTTATAATGACAGGTGTGTGCTACCACAGGCTAAAATGACATTTAAACTGTGCCTGAAATGAAGTTTGGAAGCCTATGGGCTTCAATTCTATACGACATTCTTTTGTTCCCTTTGTTTAGAGGTGAGAAATTTTGTTAATTATTCCTATATAGTGCCATTTATTTTCCTTTTTACATGGACTGAGAGTATGAGTTTTAAATGATTTCAAAAATTTTGGGAGTTAGAAGCCCACTTGTGGGAGCTGGCTTGTGTAGGTATCTTTCAGGTTGGCATATATAGCATCTATTTGAATAGCTTATAGGATGTTTATGCTAGATTTCTTTTGAAAGGAATTTGAATATTGTTTTGACTGAAAACTATATTTTTGAGGAAAAGTCTAGAAATAATGAGGCCAAAATGATATAATGCTGCTAAGTTACAACCTTATGGTGGTATTTTCCCTGTGTGAGCTAAATAAGGATTGATTTATTGGAATGACTTTTAACCATGCTCTTAACTCATTGCAGACATTTTGTCCTTAGGTTTTGCTTGGTTTTTATCATTGAGATAGAAACCAAATACCATATGTGAATGCTTGGGTGTGTATGTGACTCGATAGAGTGGGATCTTCCATTTAAAACTCTGAGAGAGGCAAAAGGAGAACATGGTCTTTGAAGAAAAGAAAAAGAGAGAGGTACAGCATTCCTCCACAAAATGCTAGCACTTCCAAAGGAAGTTGGAACTTTTGAAAGAAGTCTCTGTTAGCATGGGTTGGCTGGGACAAGAAAGATCTTTAGTTTTGTGTTCTGCGGTCCTCCTTTTTTTTTTCTTTTAGGAGGAAATACAGCTCCCAGTGAAGCTAAGAGCAGAGGTTGGTAGCCCTGAGGTTCACCACTTGATCATCCTGTGGCCCTTAGGATGACCTTGCATTAGTCATGCCACTTGGGGCCAATACCTCATCTCATATCCCATGGGAGGGTGGTACCCTCTTTGAGGTTCGTGTTTGGATGAATGACTAACCGCAATGAAGTACTCTCTTGAATCAGCCCTCTGAAGCATGGACCAAAATAAGAAACACGTCCTTCATTCACATGTTTTCCCATCAGTCTTGCTTGCCTGGGTGTGGTGTTTTCATTTCCTCAGATGAGGAGTAGGCGCTCTGTTATAGAAGGCATTGACAGTGTAAGTTTTTAAGCGTATAAACACTTAAAGTGCATTTTCATACATACCTTTAACATATAATGAGCAATACACTGATTTTTAAGTACTGTTCATTTTTACAATCATGGTGCATGTTTGAGTTTGTGAGTACACTGTTTTATGTGTTAGGTTAAATCACAAAATGGTGAATGTCTGATCACTTTAGACTTACAAAAAGAGCAATTTCATATAGTCAGTCTAGTATAAGTGAAGAGCCAACTCTGCCCTGTTCTTTCCCTTATTGCATCTTTATTATCCTGCTGGTACAGATTGCCTGACTCTCCAACTGTAAATCAGGAGGGAGGAGGACTCAGCCAGAGAGCTGTTGACTGGGTTGTCATAGCTGGGCTGAGCTCTGAAGTGAAGATGGCCAGCACGGGGCACAGTTAATTCACCCATAGAAGGAAGAAGACATTGAGCAAAATATCTCAATAATGTAATGGATTTAGATGGTGTCAGGAACTTCTAAACAGCATAGCAATTGCTTCTATATCAAACGGGACATTTGGCATTGAGAGTAGTTTTAAGAGCCAGAGTTGGACTCAGGTCAGGATCTGACACTATGTTAGACCATTCTGACATGTGACTTGTATTTTCTGATGAGGCAAGCTGTGCTTGACCCACAAAATACCAGGAGAATAAAAATATCTGTATGAGAAACAGAGGTCCTTATGGAAAAAAGATGCAAATAGGATGATTTTTATTAAGGAGGAAGATGGAGATTGATGTGGGGGTGTGAAAGAACAAAGGAAGCAAAAAGATTAAACTAAGAGAAGTGTGGGGATAATTGCCAAGGGACTTAGCACCATCAAAGGTCGGTATGTTCTTGGACAGCACTAGTGGTGATGGCAAAAGTTAAAAATGATTGGAGGAGCTGCGGCCTTTTCACAACCTTCCTCTAAGCTTTCTGTAGTGTTCCAAACATTTGGTCTGCTAGGAGTAACAAACTAGATGACACTGGGCAGAAAAATAGTTTTTTAAATAGATGTATGACAAATTGCCCTACTCTAAATCTAATTCATAGCAGTTATTCAACCTAACACAAGAATAAGGAGAACAAAGCCTCTGTATATAGATATTTACATTTGCTCTAGTATCTCTTGATTCTACTTTTTAGAATTGACTGTAAAGAGGACATTTTGTTAAGTAACTAGATTGGTTTGTAGGAAAAAAAAGTAGATACAGACCCATTTCTGGTCTGTACTTTTCTACAACTTGTATTATTTTAATAACATAATGTTAATCCATTTTGAATGCTCTAGTTTTGCCAAATATTCTTCATGAAGGAACATTGTTATTAGAAGGACCTAAAACAGACTGGTTGTGGAATGGAGAAATGAATGCTGTGAGCAAATAGTTTATAATCCTCAGATGTTTTCCCTGTAAAAGTCCAGATAAGATATACTTCGCAAGCCTGTGAATGTTGAATGCTAGGGAGTCCTGGATTCCTGCGGGGTCATTGTGGGGTTGGCCTTTCCTGGTCTTTGTCTCCCAAATAAGGGACAATGGTATGAAACCCTCAGCTCCCATTGCCTTAATCCTCTGCTGTTTCCTGCCTGCCTCATTTGGGAATACTGGCTAGACTTTCTTAGGACAGAACATTCATGGTTTTTATGGTTTTTAATCTACCTCTTCGGCAGGCTGATCCTCAAAATACTTCTTTCCTTTGTGCAGCAAATCTTTCTGAGTTTGATTGCAAGTTCTGATAGGCAACCTGTAATAGGCATTTTATAATAAAGCACTCAAGATTGATGCCAGTGAATTGGCATTTCAAAATCCTGGACAGGGAAGGGACAAAGGGAGATAACCTGACAGAGATTAAATAGGAAAAAAGACGTACAACTTTATTAATGGACAAAGGGGGAAAAAAATCACAGAAGTATGATTACCCATGACCCAGAATCATTCAGTTTAGACAGGCTTTTTTTGGTCTTTTTGAGACAGGGTTTCACTATGCAGTTTTGACTGGCCTTAAACTCACTCTGTAGCCCAGGCTCAAACTTGCAGCAATCCTCCTGCCTCAGCCTCCCAATTGCTGGGATTACAGACATGTGCCACCACCCCTGTCTCTCAGTCTGGTTTGTGACATAAGCTATTTGACAGAGATAAGTAGGAAGAAGCAATGAGAGGCCTGGGTCATTTTAGTTCTGGAGGAAGAAGGTACTTAGTCTTCTACTCCTTCACTAAAGAAGGAGTTGATGAGACGCAGTTTTAGCCAGAACCTGAGCGCTCCTACAGATGGCTGGTTGACATAGCAGACACAGAGTTCTTTCTTCTTCAAAAATTCATCACTCACTTTCCAGACAAGCTCTATAACAGATGAAAATGTCAACTATCCGCATAGTCCAGTAAACACTGATGGGAGTGACAGGAGATCTCACTGCTGCAGGGCTACTTGGGGGCTGAAATAGTCACGGAAGCTTTCCTGATGAAACACTCCTATGGTAACATGGCTACTCCCTTGAAGTTGTTCTTGTGGAGTTCCTCCTTTTGCGCTTCCACAAAGCTGTGGCCTCTCCCTTCTGTTTTTTTATTCCTTCCTTTCTGCCTGCAATTCTAAATTTTAAAGAGAAGCCCCACTGAATGGTAAGATGTTAATTTGAATTTACAGAACCCAAAATCTGTTGACCTTCGTAATGCCTGTCATTAACCTTTAGTTCTGTGGCTATCTCTGTCTAAAAAGCACTACAGGAGGTAGCTCCAGGAAGTCAAGGTCTATTGTGATGTTGCAAAGAAGAAAAAGGAGACACCTGCCCTGGGTGACAAATACCCGCCTCCACTCAGGGATGTAGCCTTCCTGCGCAGCTGTTCCTTCCCTTCCCTATAAGTCTTTGTATTCCTTAGCCCCTCAAGGTGGAGCTTTGACAAGACAGCCCTTCTTTCTTCTTCAGAGCAGGCCCTTGAATAAACCTCCCTTTTCCCCACCACTCACCTGAATACTGGCCTTTGAGTGGCAGGTGGTGTAGTGAATTAGGTGAGTGACCTAATTCAGTAACACTAAAGAGAGAGTTCTTGTTAGAACCATGTGCTTTGTGTGAGCAAGAGATCGAGATAGTTAAATGTTACTAATGTGGTGAGTCTTCTTAGGTGCAGAAGAAATTGAAAAACAAATATTGCAGGGAATCTGGAAACCATGGTGACCAGGAAGTCTTATAGTGACCAGAAAGTTTGAGAGACAACTGTTTTCTGGTCTTACCAGTAGCAGTGGTTATCCAAGGGTTCATCATTAATGTGACTCAGTCTTGAGGTTTTGTGATTTCTCTGCTGAATACACTTGCTTATCAGCTGTTCATATATACAGGGTACTAATCATTGGCTGAATTTTGTGAGGGGCCACTCTGGCCCAGTGGGTGGCAATTAAGTGAGAAAATTCACATTAGTTGTTAAGCAAAGCAGGTACGTTTAAGGGCAAACTCTTACGTGGAGAAAGCTGCTGCCCCTTTGAAAGACTGTTAATGTCAGAGAGATTCTTTCTTTTTATTTCATCTAAGATGATGGAGAAACTTACAAGGAATGTGTCCTCTATCTTCCCTTCTAAACATATAATTTTTAACCCTCAACCGAGCATGCTCAGGAATCTCTGCCAATTTTCCTTTTGAACATGTGATTTAAGACCTTAAACTGGACAAGCTCATGAAGGTGTCTGCCACCTTTCCTTTTAGAACATGCAATTTATGACCTTAAATGGAGTGTGCTCAGAAATGTGCCTGCCCTTACGTGTGCTTTTGTATATGAATATGTATAGGTTCTCAGTAAAATACTATTCCTTTCTTTGTTAAAGGATAATACAGCTTTGCAAATAACTCCAGTACTCTCTTTACTTGCTGCAAGTAATAAACCTCTCTCTGTTCTTTTATCTTCTGGTTGTGCTCTTTAACTTTGAATTCACCAAGGGAAGAACCCATTACCCGCAGTTACATGCAGTATAGACATAGAAATTTGTATACACCAACTACTTCTCTAGCTATTTTCTTCATCAGAGAGCTGTGGCAGAAATTCTCTGACAGGTCTGAGGTCACAGCACTGGCTCTTGTGAACCCATGGTTAAACTTGTCAAAATCAAAATGGAGTCACTGGTGTGAAACCTAAGAACAATAGCAAGCAAAGTAGATAAAGCTGGGCAGTTTTGAAGGAAGGACTCTTACATATAATTTTCTGATAGTAACTACTACAAAATACAAGCTTGCACAGAGGCCATCACAGCTCTTTATAAAGAGTACTTCTACAAAGGCATCTGTCCAACTGTCTGTTTAACCAGGAGCAAATGCCACTCACTGTGGCCAAGAGTTATTCCAAAATATCTGAGGTAAGCCTCCTCATTTTTGCTTTGAAAAGTTCCTCTTGCTTTAACTTCTTTGAAAATGTCCATTGTTTGCTATGACATCCTTATTCCCATTGTGATGCTTGGCAGTTCCCATTGCAATGTTCTACTATTTCTAAATGAGTATCAGTATTATTTAGAAAATGTTGCTCACAGATTATTTTTTAATTCAGGCAGACACTACTTAGGTCAGGCAGTGTTCATTTGTGAGATGTATTATACCCCAGGTATCTGCCTTATTCACATTTGGGTCAGTGCGCACTCAGAATCCTTTTGTCTGGAAATAGATATGCAGATTCACACATATCAATGTCATTTAAAACATGTACTTGTCATGATTTTTTATAAAAGATTGATTTTATTGATATGCTAATACAAGTAATCTGCCTGTTTTGTGTTAAAAGATCTCAGAAGCACCACAAAAGAGGAAGACTACTATTTCTTTTCAAATTATTAATCATTATTAAATTAATATGAAATATTCACTGAAGGTATAAGAAAGGTCCAGGAAAGATAGAGACAAACATAATAATATAGCTAGGAGAACTGTAAATTCTTTTCTTTCCAATTTTAAAGAGAATAGTAAAAAAAAGAACAGTAGCAAAATACCAACATCACAGATGTAAACAAAACAAAGCAAGAACATTAAAAATGATACAGGGTTTCAAAACAAAATGATAGATATTAACAGTGGTTGGGACGTTGCATATTATTACCTTCAACTAAGTTGCTCAGATTACCAGATGTAAGAATGGAAGATTGTTCAAACCATTAAAGAGAATAAAAAATTAACTATTAAAAAAACATTAGAGACTATACAGAGATTGACCAAACAAGATGGTAGGAATTCACCAGTGGTTGTTCTATTGCATATTGTTGTCTTCAAACCAGTTGCTCAGATTACCAGATATAAGCAAGCAAAATTGGTCAAAATATAAAAATCATAAGCATTAACTGTTCCTTTCAATAAACCGCCAGACATTAGCTATACAGTTATCCCACCTATCCATACACACACAAGCACACACACACACATACACACACATATATATATATATTGAGTTTATCCTTTTTGATAGCTGAGTAATACTCCATTGTATAAAATTACCACATCTTTTTTATCCATTCCTCAGTTGATGGGCACTTGCATTGTTTCTAAGATTTAGCTATGACAAATTGTGCTGCTATAGACATGGGTGCACACAATTGCTGTGGTATGATGTTTTTAACTCTTCTGGGAAAATACCCAGAAGGGGAATAGCTGGGTTAAGTGGGACTTTGAATCCTAGTTTTGTGAGGAATCTCCAAACTGATTTCCACAGGGGAGGGGTTTCACCAATGTACACTCTCACCAGCAGTAGAGAAGAGTTCCTTTTTCTCAACAACCTCTCCAGCATTTGTTATTGGTTGACTTCTTGATGATAGCCATTCTTTCTGAGGTGAGATGGAATCTCAATGTTTTTTTTTTTTTATTTTAAAGATAAAAGGAGGGAAACATTAACAGATATACAACATTTTACAACATATCACAAACACAATACAGACAATACAGAGTTACAAACAAAGTGGTAGGGAATTAACAATGGTGGTTGTATTACATGTACTTGCCATTAGTATTTCTCCATCTGGAAAGTGTGTATTCATGTCAGATGCCCATTTTTGTACTGGGTCTTTGAATTTTGGGGTCCTGATTTTTTTTTTAATTCTTTATTATTCTAGATAGAAGTCCTTTGTCTGAGGGGCAGTTGGCTAAAATATTTTCCCAATTCATGGGGTTTTTTTTTTTTCACTCTGTTGGTGCTTTCTTTAGATGTGCAAAAACTTTTAATAAGATGAGATCCCAGTTGTTGATTCTTTGAAGTATTTCCTGTGCAGTTTGGTTTTTGTTCATGAACTCTCTGCCTACCCCTACGTCTTTGAGATTTTTACCTACTTTCTTTTCCAGCAGATTCAGTGTTCTTGTTTTGATATTTAGAACTTTGATCCATTTTGACTTTACATTAGTTGTTTTTGGCATGTAGAAAGCCAGTTTTTCCAGCACCATTTATTGAAGAGACTATCTTTCTTCCAGTGAACATGTTTGGCCCCTTTGTCAAAGATAAGGTGGCTGAGTGTGTTTGTAGTTGTATCTGTATCTTCTAATCTGTTCCATTGATTTTCGGGTCTGTTTTTGTGCCAGTACCATGCTGATTTTATCACAATAGCTTTGTAGTATAATTTCAAATCAGAATTGTGATGCCTCCTGCCTTTCCTTTGTTTCTCTGGATTGCTTTTGCTATTTCAGGCCTTTTCTGGCTCCAGATGAGTTTTAAGAATGTTTTCTCTAGGTCTGTGAAGTATACTAATGGTATTTTAATTGGGATTGCATTGAATCTGTACAACAATTTTGGGAGTATGGCCATTTTCACAATGTTAGTTCTTCCTATCCATGAGCAGGGAATATCTTTCCATTTTCTGAAATCCCCTTTGATCTCTTTTTTCAGACTACTGTAATTTTCACTGTACAGGTCTTTTACTCTTTTGTTAGATTGATTCCTAAGTATTTCATTTTTTTAGATGCTATTATAAAGGTGTGGTTTCACTAATTTTTCTCTCAGTCTGTTTATTGTTTGTGTATAGGAATGCTATTGATTTTTGAGTATTGACCTTGTATCTACTATGCTACTGAATTTGGTTATTAAATCTATAAACCCTTTGGTGTAGTGTTAGGTGTCTTCTATGTAGAGTATCATATCATCTGTGAATAATGATAATTTCACTTCTTCCTTTCCTATCCTTATTCCTTTTATTTGTCTCTCTTGTCTAATTGCACCGGCTAACGTCTGCAGAACTATATTGAATAGGAGTGGTGACAGTTTACATCCTTGTCTTGTGCCTGATTTTAAAGTGAAAGCTTTCAATTTTTGACCATTTAGTATTATGTTAGCTGTTGGTTTGTCCTACATGGCTTTACTGAAAGGATCAGTTAATGATTAATTATTTGATCCATCTTGCATGTCTCTATTTTCCTGAGAAACCACTTTGAAGATATCAATATGTAATACAACAACCATTGGTAATTTCCTACCACTTTGTCTGTAAGTCTGTATTGCTTGTATTGTTCTTATGCTATTTTGTAAATGGATGTCTGTTTGTTAATATGTTTTCCTTCTTTTATTTTTAAAATAAATTTAAAAACAGAATGGTCACGATCCCTTGAAATCGTCTTTTTCCAAACTAGAAAGAATCATAAAAATTGTCAACTATCACTTTAAAGCTTGATCGGGAGGCTGAGAGTGCTCAAGCTGCCTTGGACAGAAATTCATGGACAAATCAGGTTTTGTTGGGAAGAGAGTGCTAAAAGGCTTTATGGAAGAGAATCACTGGATGGCACAAGGTGGCTGAGTGGGGACTGCTTTCAGTACATGACCATGGCCAGGTGAATCAGTGAGTGGAGATCTGGGTCAGATTCCATGCTTCTGACCTTTCAGCAGAAGTCATTCTGAATCTTGTTTTGTTACAATTTTAATTTCTTGACAACATTTTTGTTCTCAACTCATCTCAAACTGCTTCCCTCTGTAATTACCTTGAATTTTTAACTTCTGTATTATCTTTGCTTCCAGATTTATTTCCTAATCTAAGTCTCTGTTATAGTTTGGGGCTTATTTTAAGGGGAAACAATATAATACAGGACACATATTTTGTATGATTATTAATAATAGCCACATGAAGAATGATATACAAGAGAGTGCAGGAAATCTGCCCACACACTATAGACCAGAAATCCAGCTAAGAGCCTGGATCCAGAGACAATGTCTGACATGAGTCCAGCTGAATACCTAGAACTCATAACAATGCCTCCCATGAATCCAACTGGAGGCCCAGAGCCCACAACAATGTCTCATGCAGGTCTGTTTCATGGATCTGTGCTGGGAAGGCCCAAAGGTCAGTGATGAAATTAGGAAGTCTGTGCCAGCAGGATGAAGGATCTGTGCTAGCAGGCTGGAGGATCTGCGCTGGAGCCAGGAAGTGATGCTCAGAAGAACCGGAGCTTCCCTGAAAGGTACCACAGCCATCCTCAGCAACACTGAGGCCAAGAGCTCCTCCAGTGATCAGAATGGCCAAGTTCCCATCAGGAAAGCCAATGCAGCAAGCTCCTCCAGGACACTGGCAGTGCACCATCTTCCCCTCTGGAGCCAGGAAGTGATGCTCAAAGTGAGGACAAGAGCTCCCCCAAAGTGAATCAAAACTATTCTCAGTGCCAACGAGGTCCCGAGCTCCTCGGAGGATGAAAACAGCCAATTCATCAGGAAAGCCAGCATGGCGAGCTCCTCCAAAATGACCAATAGCTTCTTACAGCTTCTACCAGCTGCCAACAGCCTCTCTCAGCTTCCAACAGCCTCTTTAGTTCCCAAAAGCCTCTTATGTTGCTGGCAACAATCCCCAGGTGGGCCTCTCCCACACAGCAGCACTCTTACTCAGTTCAGCTGGGGGTTATAAATTGACCACGAGTTATCAATCCACTACAGTGTCCTAATTGCTTTGAAATAATTCTAAGAAAGGGATTTTATGAATCAGAGGTTTTCCTAGTTGTTGTTGTCTCTTTAACTGTCTTTTGTCCCTTCTTGTATCCTGTACTCTTTTCTCACAGTATTTGTTTTTCTTGAAGTGGTCCATATTTGTGATATGTGATACTATGGATTTATCATGGTACAAATAACTAGTGAGTTGGGATGATGAAGTAATGATATGTACTTTGAAATACTTCTGCTCCTAATCCTCATGCTATACCCCCATTTATTCTTTTTCAAAGAGTTTTCAATCATTATCTAATTCTAACATCATATCAAGTAAAATTGACACTTGTATTCATGATTTCCATCCATGAATTCTAACAACATCCACAGGTGGAAAATATTTGGGAAAAAGTTAATCTTTACTGAATGCATACACTTTTTTTCTTGATATTATTCTTTTAAAAATACAATAAAAATTACAGTAAAACCTCAGATTGCAAGTAACTTGTTCTGTGAGTGTTTTGCAAGATGACCGGATATTTCTAATACATTATAATTTGATATATGAGTGATGTCTTGCAGTAGGAGTAGTACATAATGCTGAATTTCCTGTGATCATAACTGAGCCAATGGCTCTTTCTTTGTAGCAAGAGGTTATTTAGGCAATCTCATCTGCAGAGGAAGAGGAGAAAAATGCAGAGAATCTCTCACTTCAAATGAGATCCAGGAGATGTATAAAATGTGGGAAATAGCTCAAAATTTTGTAGAAAAGCACCACCCAAATAAGGTTGTAGCCCTGGATGAAACTGGAGCATGAAAGTCTGACTCCTGGGTGTCAGCATAGTTGGATTCTGGTGAAGCCGGTCTTCTTGGGTTGTAGATAGTGTGTTCTTGCTATAGCCTCACATGACAAGGAAAGATAGGGAGAGGAGAGGGGAGGAAGAGAGGGAGAGAGAAAGGAAGAATGAGAAGAAATAATATGTTCTGGTTAGCTTTCTTTCCTTTCCCGTGATGAGATAGATTAGTGAGGACACTAATCTCATCATGGGGCCCCTACCCTTATAACATCATCTATACTTAACTACATCCCCAAAGCTCCAATTTCAATACCATCACATTGTGGGACAGGGTTTCCATATATGACTGGGGAGATACAAATATTCAGTTCATAACAACTACCTCTGATCTTCCAAAATTTATGTTCTCCTGCCATATAACATCTATCCACTCATCTACTAGTATCAACTCATTTTCCCTCAGTTTTTATTTTTTATTAATCCATGTTTGCAGTACCAATCATTACATTCTTCAGGAGGAGTTGGTACATGTACATAACACAGTTTAATTCTTTTTCATCCTCTTTCCCTCCTCCTTCCATTTCTTAGTTGCCCTCCCTTTTGCAAAAGATCTGTCTTTCTACTTCCTATTATCTCTCTTTTATTTGTCCTTTATTTATATTTTGGATTTCTCATATAGGAGAAACCATGTGATATGTAAGCTTTTGTGTGTTTATTTATTTCACTTAACTTATAGCTTCAAGGTATATCTATTTTCCTGCAAATGACTGAAATTTATCCTTCTTTATAGCTGAATAGTACTCTACTGGTTATAAGCATTTTTTTAATCCATACACTGATGGACATGTAGGCCACTTCCAAGATCTAGCTATTATGAATTGTGCTGCCATAAACATAGGTGTACATGTTTCATTGTAGTAGAATTAACATTAACTCTAAAGTCTGAAGCTAAAAATGTCAACTACATATCATCTAGCTCAGATCTGGGTGAAACTTGAGGTGTGACGTATCCTCAAACAGTTTCTGTTGCCATCAACTTTTTTTTTTTTTTTTTGTCTTTTTAAGACAGGGTCTTGCTATGCAGTTCAGGCTGGCCTTGAGCTCACTTTGTAGCCTAGGCTGGCCTCGAACTCACAACGATCCTCCTGCCTCAGCCTCCAGAGTGCTGGGATTACAGGAGTGTGCCACCACGCCTGGCTTTTGCCATCAACTTTTGAAACCAGTTATGTGCTTCTAGAATACAGTGGTAAGACAGGCATAGGACAGACATCCTTATTTCAAAAGGGAAAAATTGGAAAGAAGAAAAAAGTGGTGATTCCCTAGTCAGTCCAAAACCTAGCAAAACCCATTAGATCTTAAGGCTCAAGAATAATTTTCTTTGGTTTGATGCTTTGACATCTGGATATACTGGGACAGCAGTCCTGTCTTCAGGATGCCCTGGGGTAATGGGCTTTGCTGGGTGGGGCTTGTGACTCCAAGACTCCACGGGACTGAAACCCATTGAATCCTAGCCCATTGAAACCCCAGCAATGACCCCCTTTGAAACCTAGGAGGCAGCCTCTTTGCTCTCCAAATTACCTTTAGGATCATTCTTTCTTTGTCTTAATGAGTACTGCATACTCTTACAGATAATTAGCTCTACAGTTTGGACCTATAGGATATAACATTTCCATCCTGTATTTCATTCTGTCTCTACTCCCTTCAGTTCAAACTGGCATTGTTTCTCCTGGGGTGACTGATTTGGCTTATGATTTATACCTGTATTTATTTCCTTGTCAAATAACTGTTCAGCCATACACTTAGTGTTCTTTTCAGTGAAAGCTTTCCTGTTTTTTTTTTTTTTTTTTTTTTACAATATACTGAAAAATTTCCAAACGTTTTAGCTCTGGTTCCTTTTTGCTTAACAATTCTATTTTCAAATCATCTTACCCTTCTCATATTTTACTATAAGTAGTTGGCAGAAATCAAACTGCTTCTTTTAGCACTTTGCATTTAAAATCCTTTAGCTGAATATCCAGTTTCATCACTTGCTAATTCTTTCTTCCACAGTACTCCAAAGAACAGTTCAGCCAAATTCTTCACCACTTTACAGTAAGAATAACCTTATTGACATTGTCTAATAATGTATTCTTTATTTATATCGAAACCTTACTGAAACCTTACTGGAATGTCCTTTACCATCTATATCTCTACTAACAGCCTGTTCATGACTGCATATGTATTCTCTAAGAAGA
>NW_004955457.1:282539-291646 GCF_000276665.1 Chinchilla lanigera
GAAACCTTACTGGAATGTCCTTTACCATCTATATCTCTACTAACAGCCTGTTCATGACTGCATATGTATTCTCTAAGAAGACTGAAGATTTCTTGAGGACTCATCACCTTTTCTGTCTGTGCAGAAACTCTGTCACCAGAGTTACCATATAGACCTTCATAGTAATCTTGGCTTTTTCTAGCATGTGTCTTAAAAATCTTCCAGCCTCCTCTACTGATTACCCATTTCCAAAACCACCTCATATTTTTTTAGGTATTTGCTATAGCAGCACTCCACTTCTTGGTGCTAAAATTTGTATTAGTCTGAGTGCTCCATAGATACAGAACCAATATATATATTTCTCCTATTGGTTCTCTTGGGCCATCTTGTGTTTGTGTGTACATAAAATAATTAGTCCATTCAGTTGTGGAGTCTGAGAAATCCAAGATATGCAGTCACCAAGATAAAGGCCCCAAAGAGCCAGTGATGTAGTTTCAGTCTGAGTGGAGTCTAAAGGCAGGAGAATATCTATGTCTTAGCTAAAATATAGGCAGAGAGGAATTCTTTTATTGCCTATTATATTTAGACTTTTGACAATTTGGGTAAGGCCCAACTTTACTGGAGAAAGAAAGATTCTTCACTCAGCCTGCTGATTCAAATGTTAATCTCACTTAGAAACACCCTTACTCACATACCCAGAAATAATGTTTTATCAAATGTATTGTCACTCTGTGGCCCAGTTAAATTGGCACATAAAGGTTACTATCACAATAAGTAATGAGGCCTGGGTGCAAAACTCAAAGTCTGTGATATAATTAATATGTTACACTCCCTGTCCATATAACTACTGTTTATGGGATATTTCCTATGCACCAGAAAATTTTAGATACATTCTCTTATAAGGTATCTGATAGCTGTATGTTGACTTAAATAGATAGATGATTTACTGGCTGTGTGATGGCCTAGTTACTGTGCCTGAGACCTACTGTAACCTAATAATTGTACTTGCTTTACCTTTGTAGAATACATATAAATTAATCTTATAACCGTGAAACATGATATAATGGTATGCATCAAAAGTGTAGAAACTGCTTCACTACTCAGTTTTTCAGATGAGAAATCCTGGTAACATATAATATATATAAATATATTTATATAGATATAAACTTAGTTTATATAGATATAAACTAAGATATCTTAGTTTATATAGATATAAACTTAGCCAGTATTTATCAAGTGTCTATTTTGTCCAAGATATTGTCATCAGTACTTGGTGAACTGATCTGCTCAAGGTCTCTTGGTTAATTAAGGGCAGACCTGGAATTAGAAAGGGCATATTGACTCCAAATGAATGCAAGAATACTTTGTAAATATTCCTTGTCCCAGAGGTGAGGCCTAAGTTGAAGTCTAACTGCATTCAGAGTTGCTGCTCAATTTACTACTAGAAATCACTTCTTGCTGACATTCCCTCCTGGTTTTTATACTAGCTCATTGCAGATAAAACATGTGTTTAGGGCCCTTGTGTTATATATGATCTAATTGGAAGAGCAGAATGTGTCCATCTCTGAGCCAAACACTGTGACCAGTACCACCTTAGTCAGGCCCCTCCCCTGAAGTTGTAGGTGTAGGAAATGGAGGTTAGCCCCACCTAAGCACATTACTGAGATAGGGAAGAGACAGTTCGCCAAAGTGAAATCAAACTATCACTTCCAAATGAAGAGTGAATGTATATTGGGTAACAGATGCCTACCTCAGGGGCTTCTTTTGACATCCAAAGAGTTAAGAAGTCCCAGCCTTCTCTGCTGTCCAAAGCTCTCTCCCTCATCCTCACCTCTCCTTTCTCCCAGGTAACTCTGGCATTTTCATTTGTGAAGTGCAATGCAGTTATCCCTATAAATAGAGTTTTAAGTGCTAGTTTAGCATAGTTAATACAGAGTCATTTTGGTATATATTTCAAATATATTAACTTTAAAGAGTCTTTTGTGGGCAGTTTTGAGGATTTAACCATAATTTATAATACAGCGTCTACGGAAATATGTGTGCTGAGAAACCAAACACTGAAACCAGTAGGCACATTCTTGGAACATAAACTGGGGTTGTGTGAGTACAACATACTTCTAAATTGTACAGTAGAATTTGGGTGAGTTGAGACCACTTGGAGAAGAAGCATTCTACGTAAGATTTCTGGGTCTGGAAAAGAGGTAGGTACCAAGAAATACCAACCCAGCAATCTGTTGCTGGCATCCAAACCTGGCTTGTGTTCTCCACATGTTACCTTAGGATGGAGGGTGATCTGAATCTTGTGTCTCAGGGCAACTGATCTGATGCTGACTGGATTGTCCCTTTATCTCCCTCATTACTCCAAGTGTGTCCCTCTTGAGACTTTATCCTTGCTTGAAAATAAGAGAAGGAAGATATTTTAATCAAAAGTACTATTTCTATTTTAAACCCCTAAATATAAGAAAACATGAAAAACATTTTATATAGAGTACAAAAAGGAATGCCCTCACCCCTACTCCCACTGGTTACCATTCTGTTAACAGAGGTATCCACTCTTCAGTATTCATATTTGAAAATTCACTTTATAAAATAAATTTTTTAAATATAGAAATGAATTCTATCTCTCAGTTTTATCAACATGAAGCAGTTTGGGATGGAAAGTGTCAAAATGGTTAAATCTTTTTCAGTTCTGACCCCAGTGGTTTATTACCATCTGAGTGGGGCTGGGGGTGGTGGTGGGGAATGGGGAATGTTCATCTCAAGAAGAACAGAATAGGTGTCATTTGAAAAGCTCTACATATTGCTTAAAAAAGTTACCTCCTTGCAATGGGATGATATTTGCTTCTTTCTCAAATTCATATTTTAAAATCCTAGGCCCCTGTGTGATGACGTTAAGATATGGGAAAACAAATGCATCCTGAGACCATAACATTGAGTGAAATAGATTAGAGGCAGGAGCTTAAATATTGTGTGGTTTCTGTTATATGAGAGATTGAAACTGTAAATACAGAGCAAAATAAATGGTAAGTAATAGGAAGCAGGGACATAGATCTTTTTCAGATGGGAAGGTGATCAAGAAATCAAGGGAGGAGGAGGGAAAAGAGGGAAATGAGTTGAAAAAATGAATTATGATGTGTTATATACATTTGCCAGTTCCATACTAAGAATGCAAACATTATGTACAACAAACATGTACTAGTAAAAGTTAGAATAAAGATGAGCCCTTTGGAAGGTAATTAGGCCATGAAGATGGAACCCTTCTGGATGGGATTAGTACTTTATGAAAGGGACCCTCAAGATCTCTTTCACCCTCTTTCTGCCATGTGAAGGTACAAGGCGAAGACAGGAATCTGTTCCTCACACGAGGGTCCTCCTCAGAACTCACTTGTGTTGTGTGTGACCTTGATCTCAGAGTGCCAGCCTCCAGAAGTATAACGAGTAAATTTTTGTTTTAGTCAGTCTCTGACTTAGCAACAACTTCTGTTCCTATAGAATATTTAAAAGTTGGATTCATTTGTAAGTCCGACAAAGTAAGTCTTATGCAACTTTGACATAAATATATAGTGTATATATTGCTTTGTGCTTCCTAGCAGTCCCCTCCACATCACGGCTGCTTTTCCTCTTGCTTCCTGACATACTGGGCTCTGCTTGAGCACTGTACGACTGTACACTATCGCATCATGCAATAAGCACATAGCAGCACTACAATGTCTGGCAGACTTGTGAGCTACTTCTGTGATTTGTTTGTATCTACAAATGTTCATAATGTGAGATCCATTTGTATCTGTGAACTGTCACATCTCAAATCTTTGTAAGTTGGGGACTTTATTTGTAAGGTTTACAGTCTATTATATTTCATTATAGCATCCCAAACTAATTAAGATACTTTGTCTTCTTTGAAAGACTTTGTCAAGGCTTATGATAACTAACCTCAGTCTTCTTTATAGCATACATTTTTAACTCATCATAGCTTATTTAAAATAACATTCTATTACTTCACAGAAGAAAATTACAATAGTATATTTTTCATTTCTCTCTGTTTTGCAGTTGTTCCCACACACTTTTCTTCTACCTATAAAATCCATGTTACTCTTTTTGTTTTACATAGCCATTTATTCCAGATTAAGCAAAGCAATTCTGAGGAAAAGAGCAAATCAGGAGGCATCACAATTCCAGATTTAAAGTTATATTACAAAGCTGCAGTACAAAAAGCAGCATGGTACTAGTGCCAAAAAACAAACAAAGATAAAAACAAAACATGTGGATAGATGGGACAGAATTGAGGATGCAGAAACACCATTTGATCTTTGACAAAGGCACCACAAACATGCTGGAGAAGAGACAGCATTTTTAATAAATGATGCTGAGCACACTGGTTGTCTATATGCAGCACAAGGAATCAAGACCCCATATTTCTCACCTTCTGCTAAAATCAAATAAAAATAGATCAAAGACCTAAATGACTTTATGGAGATGAGAAGAGGGTTTGAGGATGGGGTAAGAAGGAAGAGCAGGGAGGGGAGGGAAAGAAGAATGATTAACATGAAAATATACATATATTTTCCCAGATGAATGTAATTATTATGCATCACAAACACATGGTAATACAAATTTTAAAAAGAAAGTGCAATATGAAAAATAAATAGCCATTTACCTTTGAAGAAACTAAAATGTTAAGTGTTTTTCATTTACCCATATATGTTCCCTCTGTAGCAATATTTCTTGGTGGTGTTTATCCAAATTTTTATTTCAAATTGCAGTAGGTATTTGAAAGTAGCCTAGATTGGTCTCATGCACAGCAGCATGATTGTGGAGAAGCAACTACTAGTGTCAGATCCTCAGGCGGCAGTTGGTACGGAAGCACTGATAGAACTAAGGCCTGGAAGAGGCCTTGGCTCATAACTGGAAAGCCATAGAATGCAAAAACACTGAGATGGACAGAGATAACCATGACCTGGCCTTGAGCAGTGTGTATCTATTGCTTGTATAATAAAGAATTTGTCTATTCTTTCTCCCTAGTTCATGGAGGGAACCTCTAAATCCTTGAAATTTCCTTAGTGACAGGACTGTTTTTTTTGATTCATGGTGAGCCCTGATAACTAATGAGATGACTCCAGATGGGGAAGGCCATGCTGAAGGCCAGCCATCTGACTGGAGCCTGAGCCACGTGACATGAGTCTACTTTTCTAACCTCTTGAGAAAGAAGAGGGGGTCTGAAGCTTGAGTTCCAGTGTGTGGCTCTGCTACTATTAGTAGTGTCATACACAATCCCAATGGCACTTCTGGGACACTGAAGCTCAGTGTAGTTCTCTGGATGGTGAATGCACTGTTTTCTGGAGGGTGACATACCTTGACCTTATGAGGAGAGTGTGCAGAAGCTCTAAGCTCACATCTCTCCTTATGTATCTCTTCATTTGACTGGTTTTGACTGTCAGCCTTTATAAGAAAATTGTAATTGTAGTGCTTTCCTGAATTCTATAAGTTATTCTAGCACATTATCAAATTTGAGGGAAGTCATGGAAACTCCCTGGATTTGTACTTAATTGTTCAGATGTGCTTTGGCCTGAGGCTCCCCTAACTTTTGAAGTGAGGGCTGTGTTGCTGGAACTGTAAATCCTTCCAGTCTGGCTCCAACTCCAGTGGTTAGCATCAGAATTGAGCTGCAGAGGGGGCTGGGGATTTAGCTCAGCGGCAAAAGCGCCTGCCTGGCATGCGCAAGGTCGTGAGTTCGGTTCCCGGTACCGGAGAAAAACAAAACAAAAAAACAAACAAAGAATTGAGCTGCAGAATACATTATCTCATAACCAAGAGTACTTGAAGGATTAGCCACACTGCAGGATGTACTGCAGTACAATGCTGAGCACCTAGGTAAGACCAGAGCAGCTACCTGTACATCGAGTACAGCTACCTGTACAATATTATGCCTGGGTAATTCAGAAGAAAGCCCTGGGACCAGAGGCCCCTCTTACCATTGTCTAGATGCTACATGGAGAAAGAAGAGGGGAAAGACGGCTGCACGAGCAGGGAGAAACAGCTCCGCTGGGGTGTTCGAACTTTGATGGATTGCACATTTACCTGTTTTAAGATGAAGATAGCAGCTTTTAAAAAAATTCTTTAAAATCTTTATATTAAGAAGGTTTAATGCTGAATTAGCAGGATTGTCTTTTATGCTTTAGCTCATTTTTGTTGTTGTTCTAAGCAGATGTGTAGTGTGGCTCAAATTTGACTCTAGTATGAGTAGTTTATTTTAATCCCCCTTTACCAAGAGATTCAGAAGTATTTTGCCATATTGACAGCACATATTTTTATTTCCAGTTGTTATATCAGGTGGGCTGGAACAGAGTCAGGTAGTATCCACAAAGTAGGGGGACTATTTTCCAATGATTCATTAGTTGCCATGGGTATTGACCCAGGTTGTATATTGAGCCTCTGGCCCAAGTTGGGTCACTGTGAGATTGTCTGTGGCTTATAGGATTCCTTTAATCTGTTACTTTATAGCCTAGATACTGAGAAGGAAATGATGGATAAGATTCTCTGCTTGAATTTTGAGTTTAATAGAGAGGAAAACAAATAACATTGGTGGATTCTTGTGACTGGTATACTTAGGTAGTACTAGTAAGAAGTGGTCATGGGTTCAATTATTTTGTGCATCTCTAAGCCCCTTCCACCTTAAGCAGGTATTTCAAAAATGCCTGGTGCTTTGACCAGTGTAGAGGAGGAAGTCAGAGACTGACACCTCCACAGGGGAAGGTAACACAAATAAATGAATTGACCTAGTGTTGATGGGGTAAATCAGTCAAATGATCCCAGTGTTGTTAAATTGTCTTATTTGTCAAGAAAAGTCAGAAATCTGTTATTTTTCAAAAGCAAAAGTGCCAATATTTAAATGTTGGAACAAAAGGTTAATGAATACAAAATCATAGTGTAGAAGAGATAATACCTACCTCCAGACTACATCTCATGTGCTGTTGGCTATTAACAACAGTTTCTATGCATGGAGTTGGATGCAGTTGGGTGCATTAACAACAGTTTCTATGCATGGAATGATTTGGTGCAGAGTCACATGCCTGAGCAATGAGAAAACATCACTGTTTCATATTTGACGTCTATCTCTGAGGCTTACTGAGCCAGGATTTTCTTCATTTTTATTTTTTGGCTTGGAACATTGCTACTTGATAATAATTGCTGATTAATGTTCTTTTAACAAGTCTCTCACTTGGTCTTTTATTCATCCTTTTGTGCTACTATAACAAAGTACATGGCACAGGATACTTTATACAGGAAAGAGGTCTATTTGACTTTGTTTTGAAGATTAATTATTCAATATTGGGCAGCCTCTGTGTTTGGCCTTTGGTGGGAGCCTAACCGCAGATGGGATCATGATGGGAGCACATGTGAAAGGAAGATTCCAAGTGCTGAGACAGGAAACCAGAGACAAGGGCCAGGCCTGATCCTTTTATAACAATCTTCACTGGAGAACTTACCCAGGGGTTCTGTGGGAATGACTTTAATTTCTTTTGAGAGCGGCACCCTCATGACCTTAGGACCTTATAGCAGGCCACCCTCTTACTGGTTCCTACTTCCTCCAGACATCACCACATTGGAGACCACACTTCTAACTCATGAACACATTCAGACCACGGTGCCTCTTCTATGATTTTGCTGGACTTCCTTCTCTACAGTCTCTATTTCCCTCTTTTTTCTTTCTTCTGTGGTGCTGGGGAGTGCATCCTGGGCTTTGCACATACTACGCAGGTGCTCTACCATTGAGCACCCACTGAACCGTATTTATTCTCTCACCAAGCTTAATGCTGTCTGATCCATGAGGGTTAAGCACTTTCAATCTGTTCTTCTTTTGTTTATTTTTACTTCTCATATTCCACTTTATATTGTAGCTCATGTCTTTCTTTTGTCTTTGCATCATTTGATGTGACTTATTCTCTGTAAATGTCTCTTAAATTAGATGAAAATCCAGATTCTGGGGGCTGGGGATTTAGCTCAGCGGCAAAGCGCCTGCCTGGCAAGCGCAAGGTCGTGAGTTCGGTTCCTGGTACCGGAGAAAAACCAAAAAAAAAAAAAAAAAAAAAAAAAAGAAAATCCAGATTCTGCAAAAAGTTCACATCTGTCGTTATCTTATCCTTATTTCCCTTAATAAACTCCATGGATTGCATTTCAGAGATATTTGTGGTACTCTGTCCTAAAACCTCCTCTCTGTATTTTCTTTTCCTACCTATATACGTCTACTTAAAAAAAAATCCAGTCACATGTGCCCCGTGTATCCTGCCAATAATAATTTTTTGTTGTTGTTTTTTTTTCCAGTACCGGGAATCAAACTCACGACCTCGTGCTTGCCAGGTAAGCGCTGTGCCACTGAGCTAAATCCCCAGCCCCTGCCAATAATAATTTATAAGCTCATTTTTTGTAGTCTTAATTAACTTTTTGGCCTTTTAAGCCATGGGTTTACTTGCTAGTGACAAGCTGAATTATTACCACTAAATTATTTAGTTAAACTCATCTTTTTTATTATGTTCATTATTAGATATGGATCTAGAACTCTCATAAATGATTTTGCTTTTCATTAATGTTGGACTTTTTACTACATCTTTATTAGTGTTAGATTTACCAATGTTCTCTCCAACCAAAGGACAGAATTCATTAGAAATTCATTAGAAATGTTAAAAACATGAACTCATAGCTATACTGAACACAGCTATGGTGATTCTTTTGTTTTTGCCTTTTCAGTAGCTTCCCATGAATTTTACAAGGCATTTCTACAAATCAGGCGAAAATGATGAAATCTGAAAGTCCAGGAGGTGGTCCAGAGACGTGGGAGCCCAAGAGACCTATCTGAGCCAGTGGCCTTCCCCTGTGCCTGGCAAGCACAGATGCACTCTTTTCTAGCCTTTTTCTCTGGGTTCATCTTAGTGGGGCCTCTGGGGATCCTCTGTGTGATTATATGGCTAAAAGGAGGGGAACTTGGCCAGCAGACCACATGGGTGGGCCCGACTCCGTGTCTGAGAAGTAGTGCTCATTCTGCAGACTGAGTTTCTAGGCGCTGGGAGGCCCAGGGGACGGGCGGGGCGAGCAGGCCCTCGGAGCCGGCCGAGCAGGCTCCCCCAGCCCCCCGC
>NW_004955457.1:298426-316203 GCF_000276665.1 Chinchilla lanigera
AAAAAAAAAAAAGAAGTAGTGCTCATTGTGCAAGACTCTGCGGTGTTTCTTTTCCCTTAGATCAGCTGGGCTAAATAATTTCAGATGAAACTGATCATGGTCATCAAATGTATGGTCAAATTATGCAGTGAAAATACATCTGTACTTCAGGATATTGTCCTTAAGATGCATAGCACCTCATATTTTGTTCATCCACCTTTGTGTTTGTTGCTTGTGCTGTTTGGTTAACTTCTCTGTGAGAATGTTGGCTTCTTAGTCTAGCCAGTAGTCGAGAACCTATGGCACACGTGCCACGTGGGCTGTTTATATCATTGAAAGCTCTGAAAGCTTTGCTATTATTAGTCTAGACTCTGCATTTTTATTTGGAGGAAAATGTGTAGGTATCTCAGATGATATAACTTGGTGTTGATAGCATTAATGCTCACCATCTATTTCACTTGCTTTTTCCAGAAAAGGGTTGCAATAAATGCTTTCTAAAAGAAGCTTGGCAAATCACAGTTAAATATAACATGATAGGTACCTTATCAGCACCACACCCTGATACATGCACACATGTGCATTTATTGGTCAGTGTCAGCTACTTAGATTAAGTCCAATATTTCACTTCTATCATTAGGGATTCATGGGTTCAAGAGTCTGTGCTCTAAATTCCCATTATGGAACAAATGAAAAAGTCCACACATCATCTTTAAAGTCATTGTAAGAAAATGTATTGGTATGAAATTCATGCTTTGGATACATATATATAGGATATAGGAAATAAATCTTTCTTGCATTGATCATGTTTTTCTTTTTTCTTTCTTTCTTTTTTTTTTTTCTTTTGGTTTTTTGGTTTTTCTCTGGTACCAGGAACCGAACTCACAACCTTGCGCTTGCCAGACAGGCGCTTTGCCGCTGAGCTAAATCCCCAGCCCTTTCTTTTTTCTTTTAAAGAGGAAAAAAAGATAAAATAACAAAGACAAAAATAAAACAAAACAAAAACATAAAAATGATACAGAATTTCAAAACAAGATGATAGAAAATTAACAATGGCTGTTGTATTACATATTATTATTTTCAATGAACTTGCTCAGGTTACCAGATGTAAGAATGATCAAATAATTAAAGAGAATAAAAAATAATAAAAAAAATTAGAAACAATTCAGAACTTCACTAAACAAAATGGTAGGAATTCAACAATGGTTGTTATATTGCATATTATTGACTTCAAATTAGTTGTTCAGATTACCAGATATAAGCATGCAAGATTGGTCAAAAAATTTAAGCATTAACTGTTCCTTTCAATAAACCAATAGACATTAGCAGTACAATTATCCCACTTATCCTTGTATATATATATGTGCTGCTTTTCCTTTCTTGTTCTTTTTTCCTTTCCCTCATCCTAGTTGTTTCTTCCCTTTGAGCAATTTCTTTCCTTTTCACAATATGTATTGTGCCTTTTGGGTTTTATTTACTTTCAGGTTCTTACACAAGGGAGATAATATGATGTTTACATATGTGTGTCTGATTTATTTCACTTATGAGTATGGTCTCTAGTTGCATCCATTTACCTATAAAAGTCTCAAGTTTATTTTTTTCATAGTTGAGTAATACTCTATTGTATAAAAATACTACATCTTTTTTGTCCATTCCTCAGTTGATGGGCATTTGGGTTGTTTCCAATATTTAGCTATGACAGATTGCCCTGCTATAAGATTTGATCACTTTTGATTAAGCATCTGATTGACTGGTCACATTATGTGCTGATGTTGCTCATTCTCATAGAAATCTTTTCTGCATTTGGATCCCATGTTTCCTTCCTATCTTGTGTGTAACTTCACATGTTCCAAATTGAATGTCTACTTAGGAATGTTAAATTTATTCTGCCAGATGCCTAGTTTCTATTGTTCCCTTCCATCAACCTGCTCATCCTGTCTTCTCCATCTCAGTGAATGGCAACTCCATACTGAGAAGAGAGTGCTGAGGTGCCTTTGACTCTTCTTCTTCATCCCACTTCCAACCTAAGGACAGATCTTAGTAGCTCTGTCTTCAACATACAGTAGTGCCTCTGTCTATGGGGTACATGCTTCAAGACCCTGGTGGATGTCCCAAACTGTGGATAGTATTGAGGCCTTTACATAAGCACCTCTCTTTCAAGACAATCCATCTGATAGCCAGGATAGCCTTAAGGGACTAATCAGTGGGGATGTCTTGTCACCACTTTGACTGGTATCACCCAAGGCAAACCTCTGTCTTCTCTTACCTGGGTCGTTGCAGAGCCCCTAGCAGGTCTCTCTGTTCCCATGCCTGCTTCCATCTAACCTGCTCTCCAAATGTAATCCTAGGGTTTTCATCTCACTGGCAACAACTTCTAAGACGCTTTGTGGTCTGGCCCCTACTTTTTCTCTCATGTCTTTTCCTGCTACTCTTCCCCTTATTCACTGTCACCCACACTACTCTTGAAGGAGCTAGGTCACTCCAACCTCAAGCTCTTTACCCTTGCTGTCCCTCTGCTAAGAACGTTCCCTCCCTAGACATTCATGAGGCTCTTTTCTGCAGTTCCCTCAGATCTCTGACTACTACGACTACTGCAGGGTACTCTCTTTCATTTTCACGGTAGTATATACTATTCTCTACTCCCACTTTTCACCATGGTATTTAGCTGAATTGTTTATTGTATTTATGCTGATCTTATTAAACTGTACAAAAACTCTATGTAGATTCACTTTTACTTAAAACATAAACCATGACATTGTAGGTCAGTTTCCCCATGAAGTAGATCCTGAGATGGTGAGTAGAGAATAAGCTGACTGGGGAACACTCTTAGAATCTGCTCTTGTGGAGAATGCAAATGGGCAGGGTTGGTCCTCCAGTCACATGAATCTCCAGCAAGTTGCAGTAGTAAGAGCATTCTGCTTCCCAGCTGGAGAATGGATTCTAAATGGGGAAGAGTGGAGGTGCTAATATAACTATCAAAAACTGTGGCATATTCAAAGAGGGAACCATGTATTCTTGCTTAAGTTGTTTTACAGGATGTTGGGTGCTAAGATGAGTATGCTGGTTGAAGGACATGCAGACCTAGCCTCACACTGAAAGGAAGACTGCTCAAAGGTGGAAGATGATAGCCATCATTGATCTCTGTCAGCAGGACTGCGGATGTCTTACACGGACTCAGATCTAAAGTAAATAATTGGATTTTGTGAAATGTATTACAGCTGTATTTTAATGTTTTCACTGTTAAAATAAGGAACCATGAAAGTGGTTGAAAAGAGTAGACACACTACTAATATGTGAAAGGGAATGCTTCCTGGGCATAGAAATGCAGGTGCTAAATCAAGGAAGTGGGTGAGCTTCCTCAAGGCATTAACAGTGAAGGTCACAGCCAGCTTAGCCTCATTTTCCTCCAATCCTCTAACACCAGAGGGAAAGGAAGTCCTTCAGATATGTTCTAAGAAAGGTCAGCATCCTGGCGGAGAACAAGGTGGAAAAGGTAGAAGAGTAGATCCCTCAAGGCACATGGTAGATACCTGGTGTGGAGATGAAAGTTCTTCTGTGTTGGAATTTATGCTTGTTGAACTTTAATATGCATACAAATTACCTCAGGCTGTGGTTAACATGGCAATTATGTACTAGAAGAACTGAGATGGGACTTGAAATTCTGAGTTGCTATCAGACTCCCAGGTGACATTTAGAATGCCGGTACCTGTACCATATTTGGAATAGCAAGCTCACAGTTCATTTCTGTGATCTCAGGACCTTAAACTGAGTCTTGACAAAAGCAACAGCCTCATCTTGCTGTGTACAGGAAATATCTCTTGCATGTCTGAGGGAGGGAATGCATTCCTCTCTTCCCATCCCTCCCTAACCAAGAGCAGCATGCAAATGGCAGCATTTGCCAGAGGCAGATCAGCAGTTCTGGAAGAGTAAATGGGCAACTAGCAGTTGGCCTAAGTGGCTTGTGAACAGAGGGGAGATTGATGGCCTAGCCTGTGGAAGCAGAGATCAACTGACTCAGGCAAGCACATAAAATACCACTACCTTTGAGGATTTCTAGGGAAGGGGTGGAGGCCCCGCTCTTTTGATAAATGAAGTCTTGAAGTTCTTGTAAGTAATAGGAAAATGACCTTTCTTATTTATGTTTACAGGCTAGGGAAACCTGGACTTATGGGGAATGAATCAAACTTGAAAGTTCAGGCTCAGCATCCATTGCAGAATACCCCTGTGCCTTGCTTTGCACTTGCTTCCTCATTAGGGCTGCCTTTCACAGGTGTTCGCATTAGTCCATGATTATGGGGAACAGATCATCCTGAATGGGTCAGGGCCCCTTTAGTAGCATCCAGTGGCCCCATGCATCAATAAACGTACAGACATGTTTCTGACTGAAAGAAACTGCTTCAACTCTTGTTACCTGGTGTTCCTGGAAATGTCACTAAAGCAGAAGAATGGTAAGAAAAGGATTTTTTTCTTGCTTCCTTTTGTAGGTCAGCTAGCACTTACTTTCCATCCACCTTTCTTTTCTACCTGTAACTGGCCACTTAGATTCATATGCTCAGGTTTGTCGGCTTGCCGCTGGCCAAATCAAGAGGCCATTTATTTTGGTTTAAAAAAAAGGAAAAGAATTTATTCAAAGCTAGTTCCAAGGAGCTAGAGGGGCCCATGTGCCTCAAGCCATCTCACCATGTGCAGTTGTGTTGGAATCTTTTATAGCAAGGGACAATGACAGGACAGAATGCAGTGACACAGTAGACACTCAGTTTTGTTTCATTGTGTTCAAGACCCAGATCTCCCTTCCCTTGCTTTAAGGGCATGAGATTGGAATTGACCTCCTGGTGCCAGCATCTGTGTATTCTGTCCATTCATGTGGGCTGGGGAGAGGTGGGGTTAGCAGTGAATGGGGTGGGGGCAGGAGGAGGTCTTGCATCTAAAGGGGGTAAAAAATCTAACTTTTAAAGTTCCATTTTCAAGTGCTGGTGACACACCCAGTTGTGTTTCTGAACTGGTAAGGCAAAATGTTGACAAATTGACTTTGAGACTGATGAATCTGCAGAATCTGTGAAGTGAGAAATGAAATATAGGGGTTTGTCAGCACCATCAAAGCAGCAGCAGATGGATGGAATTTAAGAGAGGACAACAGAGATGGCTGGTCCCACACTTTTCTTTTTCTTTGTATTAATAATTGAGAGTAGCTTGATCTTTAAATTCCCTTTCAAAAGCTATATAAGAAAGAGAATCCTTTTAATTTCCTTAATTATAGAAACAATGATTTTAATCAATTGGGAAAGAATTTCTGTAGTCCTAAGCTCCTAGATAGTGATGAGGGAAGGGGTGTAAGAGAAGGTACTAGCTAGCTGGAGTATGGATAGGGAATTCTCTATTAAAGACAAATGCAAATGCTGCTACTAATAGCAAATGCTTATACAGCATTTGTGTGCCGGGCACTGTTTTATGGACTTTGCAGGAGGAAGCCTAGGGTCAAAGCCACAGGCACATTTTCCTAGCAGCTTTGAAAGCACAACTTGCAATAGTTTAGTAGCTCTGTCCCCATCCTTCCTTAGCATAAAAATGCAATTAGGCGGAGAGTGAAGATTTGGGGAGACTTATTTTCATTTTCTTCCCTGCTTCTTCTAGCAACTCACAATATTACTAAAAACAGCTTCCTTTCTTTCTCTCTCTCCTTTTCTTCCTTTCTTCTCTCTCTCTCTCTCTCACTCTCTCTCTCACTCACTCTCTCTCTCACTCTCTCTCTCTCTCACTCTCTCTCTCTCTTCTTGTCTTGTACTTTTCTGTTTCTTTTCTAGATGGGGTCTTGCTAATGTTACCCAGATTGGCCTTGAAAAGTAGCTGAGACTATACGCATACACCACTGTGCCTTTTTTTTTTTTTCAAATAAAGAGTTTATGGAATTCACACTCAGTGAAGGGAAGAAGAAGTTTTTATTTTGAGGTTTACTAACAAATTCTTTTGAGCTTTCCATGCCTCTGAGTTCCCTGGTATGGTATAATATGAATTCCCTCCGTATTTTATAATTACCCTATCTCATCTATTTGGCCCCAACCAATTTCTTCAAGCACAACCAAAAGCTAGGAATGAGCATGTTGATAAACCTAATCCTGGGCACTCATAAAAATATTCAATAAGAATTAATTATACCATCCTTTGCTAATTGTTGAATAAGTAAGACTTGGCAGGTACTTAACATAGTGTAATTGGGGCTACAGGCTGCTTCCCTCCACTCATGCTGGACCATTTGCCTTTGCTCATCTGAATCTGAGAAAAACCCTGTGGCTAATCCCAACCCTTGTCCTATGGTTAACTACATGGAGGCAGAGATGAGAAAAGTACAGACACATAAACCTGCCTTGGAAAATTCCAACCCAAGAAGCCTGTGTACCAGGCCCACTGGCATAACCTGCATTAACTTTTCTCCACCTGGAGCTCATTGAAGGTTCATGCATATTGACTTCATCTCCTACATCCAATTATAACAGAGTGAATTATGAGAAAGAACATGCACAACAGATGCAGATGATATGACTCAGCACCCTGTCAATCACGTTGTCCATTGTGCTCTGGAAGATGCCAGTAGGTGGTACCTTAAACTCCTGCACCTGATGTCCCCAGTATTTGTACCATTTTCCTTCTGCAAGCATGAGTTCACTATCACCTTAATAAACTTTGCTGCTTTGTCCTGTCCAGTTCTTTGTTCATCATGAACAAGGTCTAGGAGTCTGTCCTGGACCCCATCGCCCATGCTAACACACTGGAACCAGATAACTTCTTAAAAATTTATTTCTGAATACATGACCAATCTTATTGTTTTATCATCTATGTTCTTGCTGAATTTTGGCTTCAGGCTGCCACCAGACAGGATCTTAGGAGGGTCCTTAAGAGGAGATAAGGAACCTAAACCCACCTTCCTGTAAGATCAGTTTGCTGACTCCTGTTTTGGAAAAAGAATTTTTAGGACTACTCAGATAGAGGCATGGAAAAGATTTATTTAGGGAAGTACACACTCAAAAGTGGAGTTCAGGCACTCAAGAAATTGGACAATCATAGTGTGGGGCTGTATTTAGGGACTTTTGGATAGAAAAGTGGAGATCTATGGAAGGAAATGAAAGACCATGGTCCATGGTCCTTCTCTTTAGTGGAAGGGGTGAACCTCCTTTGTAGGCAAGTGATGGGGTCCATTTTGCAAGTAAAAAGAAATAGCAGAGGCCCATTTGCAAGTATAAGGAATAACATGGGCTTATCATGTCTTAGAAAGAAAAATGGAATAGAATTTTAAATTGGTTTTGTGTCCCTGAAGCTGCAATTTTTATTTTTAAAATTACAAGTTTTCTTTGTCTCCTTCCTACTCATCTTTATTTCTTCAATCCTTCCCCAAGGTCATCAGAGGCATGTGCCCCACAGGAATTATAGCATTATCTTCAGTCCTGGGGGACCTCCATCACACCCTTCATAGGAGTCAATGAAGAGTGGGAGAAGGAACTAAAGAGAGAACAGAAGAAGAATTAATCAATCAATCTATCATAAATGTTGACTAAATATCTCCAGGTGTGCTTGGCTCTTTTGAGCTTGGGGGACATGAAGAAGGTAAATATTTGGCTTCCATTTGGATCCTTTTAGAAAATACTGAGCAATAGAACAAACACATCTTGATGACCTCTGGGAGTTCTTTCTGTGAGGAACGGCTCAAGGGGAATAGAATTTGAGGACTGTTAGATGGGACCTTAGATTCTGCCTCCATCCATCTCCATCTGCTCCATACACTTAGCAACAATTCTGGGTGAGGAAATCAAGAAAGTCTTTGTACACTTCAATGTTATGTGTATTTGGCTAAGTTTGTGAGTTGCCACAAGGAAATAAGCGAACATATGTACCACTCCTTCTCCCCTCTCCCAGGGCTCCAGGCCGATGACCTCACTACTTCATCCTTCCCTACTGCCCTTTCTGCTTGGCAGCTTGAGCTGAGCGGACAGAGGCCCTATTGCTGCGTCACTGTGGAGAGGAAGGCTGGGAGATGGCATTGTGAACACTGAGTTCTGTTCCCAGATCCGTGTTTACTTGTGTTTGACTTCTATGCACAGCTTCTGCCCTTTCAGGCTCTGGGATCAGATATTTCCTGTGTTGGGAAAATCAAGGCATGCAGCAATGCAGGTCACCCACTGCTGTGGTACCTTACTCTGACTTTCTGCTCCAATCTTGTAATGGGACTTTTACTTTGACTTATGACCCACCTTGGTCATTGTCCTGTCACTCTGGACTTGCTTCCTTGTCTTGTATTTCAGTTTGTCTAAGACCAAGGTCACTCTTCCCAGCTAGAGGGATTGCCCTTTTTTATTTGGCTAAGATCTGTCCTCAGAATGCCATTTTCCTGACTCTTCCTCAAAATTGATCCTGGAACTATCACCTCCCCCCTTTTTTTAGCAGTGATCCTGCTTTCTACAGAAGTGTGGTTTGGCTTGATGGCCTCAATAATCTTGTCTATCAGAGGGCGGCATAGTAACTCTAACACTTATTACCAAGGTAGGCGCATTTAGCAGCAAGAGAGTTATTCTCTTACCCAAATGCTTGTATAGCCTGATTAAAGCCTGAGATTTCTCCAGCACCAGCTGACACTTGGACTGTACCTGTGGGAGGCCCTATAGGTACAGTCGAGGGCAGATCTCAGCCAAGCCATCCTTTGATTTTTCATTGATAGAAAGCATAAGATAATAAGTGTTATTTTTTTAAAAAGTGTTATTTTAAGTAATTTCGTTTTGGGATACTTTTCTATTATCTATAAATAACTAACACATATTCCATCCATTGGCTCTTCTCCTACAACTAGAGCCTAAGGGCATGTGACTACATGATTTTTATGGGTCTACCACTTTCTCTCTTTAAGCCATAACCCAGACAGGCTTTCAAAATGACCATCTCCAATGTTTTACTAGAAACAATGTGCTCATAGTTGAACAGATTCTACCATGACATTTAGACAATGTAGTTTAGAGAAGACTACTTATGGAAAGAATGAGGCAAATTCAGAGAAAACAGGAATATACTTTTTCTGAATATTTAATATCAGCCATTTTGAAATATGTTTTTCTTCTGATTTATCATCCTGGGCTCCTGATAACCTTTTCTTTTACACTATTATTTTCTATCCTATAAAGCATAAATCATCAGTGTTAGAATAACATATCTAAAGACTCACTCAGTGATTCTTTGTTGAAAATTAGGTGACAATTGTTTCTGTTTTTGAGAACTATAAAAAGTGAACTAGATGTAAAATATTTCTTTTTTCTCCTGGAAATCTTGACTACATAAGCAGGAGACCATAGCTTGTAGCCATAGATAACTGATTTTGAATTTTGGGCTTCTCAGTAACTTGCTATCCAAGTACCTAGATGTCTTGGTGCCTATTTCCTTAGGCTGATGTGAGGAGTTCTTGTAAGGTTTATTGGAACATGAGATAATATATCAACAAGTTTAAGTAAGATAACATGTAAACACGTGTATAACAAGCAAAGTTACTTCACATTCTAAGGGTAGAATTGCTCTTGTTTGTAGCACAAGAGCAGACTGAATCTCCCTTAATCTTCAGCAAAAAAGTAAACATTTTCAGTTTAAAAATTTGCTTAGGGAGGGAGCACCAAGATGGTGCAGTGGTAAGCAGCAGAAAAAGAGCCTCTCTGAGAGCTGCCATACTTATGCTGGAATATAGCAATGTGAGGAAGACAAGAAGGAAGGAAGTGAGTCCCTTGGACTCAGGAAGGATCTGAAGCATGAACTGAAGCCCACAGAGAGTGAAGAAACTTCAATGAAGAAAAAGGAAGTAGCTGGTCACCTTCTCCTTGAGACAGGACTCATTGTGCAAGAAGAACAGCTCTGACCTGCAGACACATGGTGACTGCTGGCAGCCCCAGAGGACTCTATGGAAAGACACAGCAGTGGAGGGGAGCAGCAAACATGAAGGACTGCACTAGCTGGTGGTGGGTGCTGAGGGCTCAATCATCTGGCACAAGAGAGCAATTGGCCAGGAACCATCTAGGAGAGGGGCTGACTGAGTTCAGAATTTAGAGCAGTTTCCTGCTCCATCTAGTAGCTCCCAGCTAGGTTTGGGAACGCGGAAAGTGTGCTCATGGTTGCAGGCTGAATGAGTCTGATTTTGGTCAAGGGGTGCAAACTTGCTGATATTATGTACTACAAAAAGCTACTGCTGGCTAGCTGGCTTGCTGGGGTAGATCACTGTGGATCAAGACTGTCTCCACACATTGTCTACCAGTGGCAGCAGAAACAAACCTGGAAGTGGACTTCTTTCTTTCTTTTTCTTGTTTCTGTTGTTGTTATGGTGGTTTTGTTTTTGTTTTCTGTTTTTGTTTTTTTCTCCTTCATTGTTTGATCTTGTTTTTATATGTGTGTGAATGTGGTTTCTAGTGCCTTTGTGGTTGTGATTCTGTTCTGTTCTTTTTATCTCTTACTTCTCTCTTTCTCTCCAGTCTTCTGCACCAATTTTCCAAAGATAGCATGATTCCCCTTTGTTCTCCAGCCTTACTTATAACTCTTCTTCCACTTCTCTATTTTCTCCCTAACCCATTTTAAAATTCAACCTCTGAGGGCAAAATTGACATATTAAGAACTAGTATACTGCATATAATTTCATGGTTTATTTTAGTTTTTGTTGTATAATCACAAATCTAGTTCATATAGTTAAAGGTAGCAAATTAATGGTTAGCTCAGTTTTTCTAGGTTGTATATGATGCTATTGTCGTTGCTGATGGCACCACTATAGTCAAAAGTGGCATAATTGTTCCAAACTACTGTTCTTCCTGGTATTCCAAGACTGAGATTGACTAAGGGTTACAGAAAATACTGTGGCACAGTGCCAAAGAGCCCGGGGCTGGGTCAAACAGGCAGCAACTTCTCATCCCCAACAAATTGAAGAGGTAGGATCTTAAAACAGACTCAAAATCCCCAAACCCAGCTGCACCTGGAAGATACCTCAGAGAAGTAGTTGTTTCTTTAGAGTTCTAAGTACTAGCAATAAAACAACCCACCATAGGCAATTTATAAGCATCACTCCAGGAGTTAAACTGAAAAAAAAAAATGAGAAGACACTTAAGATTCAGCTGCAGACTTCCAGTTAACCATAGGCAAAATCAGGGAGCAATGAGGTAGGACAATCTGAAAACCACCCACCTGTCCTCTCTGAAGTGGTAACAATAAAGCAATTGAACAAGGCTCTAGAAAAAAATTGAATCAGAAATCATTTCTCAGATAACTGAAGAAATGGTGTCCAAAATGAAAAACATCCTTAGTGATTCTAGAGCAGAAACAGACAAAAAATAGAGGAGCTTAAGAAAATGATGGAAGCCATGAACGCTCAGCATAGGAAAGAAATGGAATCCATAAGGGAGATTTAAGCAGATATCAAGGATAATAAAAAATTCATTGAAAGAATCTACAGCAGATTAAGCCAATGTGAGGATAGGGTCTCAGCTATAGAACACAGGCTTGTGGTTAGTGCATATATATATATCTATATATATATCTATTTGTAAGAAAAAAGATTTCTTACAAATAGCAAGAAACCATGAGAAATCAATCCAGCAGCTGCTAGGTGATGCAAAGAAGAATAACTTAAGATTGATTTGAGTCAGTGAAAAAGAAGGAAATAGGACAAATGATATAAAGAAACTGTTCACAGACATCATGGCAGGAAACTTCCCTGGTAGAGAAAAAGAATTTGACATACAGTAAATGAGGCATATAGAATTCTAAGTACCCATGATAAAAAAAAAAATCTATAGCCAGGTATATCGTATTCAAGATTTCAGAAATTCAACACAAGAATAGAATCTTAAAAGCTGTTAAAGAAAATAAGCAAATCAACTATAAAGGAAAGCCCATCTGAATCACAGCTGACTACTCAGCACAAACTCTCAAGTCAAGGAGAGCTTGTAGTGAAGTATTTCAAGTCCTAAAGGAAAACAACCTTCAACCCATTTTGATGAACCCCACAAAACTCTCCCAAAACTGATGGAGAAGTAAAATACTTCCATGACTAAGAATATCTGAGGAAATTTGTGACCCCCATACCAGCACTCCAAAATATTTTTAAGGGTCTTCTGGAAAGAGATAACAAGGACTACAACTCCATGAACCCCAACAGAAGGAATCCACCAGGCAAGGCAAACAATTAAATGAGGAAGAGAAATATAAAGAGGGGGAGCTAGCAACAGGAAAATAACATGACAAGGATAAGTCAATACATATCAGTTATAATCATCAATGTTAATGATCTCGATTTACCAATCAAAAGACAGACTGGAAAAATGGACAAAGAAGCAAGATCCAACAAAATGCTGCATACAAGACACACATTTAATTGCAAAAGAAATTTATAGACTGAAAGTCAAAGAGTGAAAAAAAAATGCTCCATGTGACAGGAACCCAGAAAAAAGCAGGGGTGGCTATTCTCTTTGCACACAAAGTGAATTTCAAACCAAGACTAATTAAGAGTGATAAAGGTGGGGCTGGGGATTTAGCTCAGCGGCAAAGCGCCTGCCTGGCAAGCGCAAGGTCGTGAGTTCGGTTCCTGGTACCAGAGAAAAAGCAAAAAAAAAAAAAAAAAAAAAAAAAAAAAAGAGTGATAAAGGTGGTCACTATATCCCTGTAAAAGGAAAAATTCAAGAGAAAAAGATAACAATTATAAATATATATAACAAATATCAGTGCACCCAACTATATAAAACAAATATGAATGGGCATGAAAAATCAAATAAGTACCAATACAATTGTATTAGGGGATTTCAATACCCCACTGTCACAAAAAGACAGATCAACTAGAGAAAAAAAATCAACAATAAAATATTAGAACTGAACAAAACTTTTGAACAAATGGACTTAGTAGATGTCTATAGAGTGTTTCACCCCACATCAGAATACACATTCTTGGATGGGATGTTCTCCAAAATAGACCACATATTTGCTCATAGAACATGCTTAAGTAAATGCAAAGGAATTGAAATTATCCCATGCATATTATCAGACCACAGGGCAATGAAATTAAAAATCAATTGCAAAAGAAACAGCAAGAACTTCAAAAGTGCATGGAAATTAAATAACACCGTTCTGAACAACCAATGGTTGAACATTAAAATTAAAGCAAGAACATTAAAACTGATACATGGTTTCAAAACAAAAAGATAGGAATTAACAGTGGTTGTTATATTATATATCTTTCCTGGATATCTACTTGAATCTGTTTCATGCATGCTAGTTCTTTTGTACATTGTTCACTCAAGGTTTCCATGAAATTTCTATAGTCCTCTATTTTCTTATCAATGTCTTCTGTGAATGTGCTCAACAATTCAATTGTCTTTGTCATTTCTTTTTTTTTTTTTTTTTAACCTCAGAGATTATTTCTGATCTGATGACTTCCATGGCCTGATGGAGTTGTTTCTTTACTTCAGTTGCTATCACTTCAAAAATTTCAGGTGTATGACTTCCAGAATCTTCTGTGTTGATATTTCCTGGACTTCTTCTGGATGGTAAAGAGGTCTAAGATTTTTTTTTGTTCCTTCATTTTGTCATTTTTGAAGATCCAGAGATTCCTGGAGCTCAGTCTCATTCCCATGATTGTGTGGGAGTGGCAGGGCAAGGGTCCGAAGATCCCCAGTGCTCAGTGTGGCTCCTGTGCTGGTGTGTGGTGGCAAGGTGGGGTCCCAGATGCTCATGAAACTTTCATGAAGCACTCAGTTGGCTCCTGGCTGATGGGGGAGGTGTGGGAATGCAGGTTGTGGTCACTGGGATGATGGGAGGGATGCAGGTGGTGGTCGCTGAGGCTTCAGATGTTGTCCATGACCCAGCCTGGTTTCCACACTGGCAGGGGAGGGGTGAGGGTGGAGTCTCCAAGGCCACTGACTCTGTATGGATTTCAGCTGGGCTTTCATGGGGGTATGGGTCTTGCTGGGGTGACCACCGAGGCCCAAGAAGGTGTCTGGGGCTCCCCCTGCCTCACACACTAGTGTTCAGTTCCTGAAGAAGTCTGGGGTTCAGCCCAGCTTCTGTGGGGATCTGGGAATGCAGGGAGTGGCCACTGAGGCCCCAGAAGGTCCTTGGGGCTCCAACTGCCTTGCACACTGGTTGGGGAGGCATGGGGATGGCTCACTGGGGTTCCTAAAGATATCTTGTTTTGAAATTTTGTTTTACTTTTTTTCTTTAAGATAAAAAAATAAAATTTGCTTGTAAAAAGGTTCTGATGTTCACAGTCATTGATTTTATCTAAGCGGTTCAGGTTAGGAAGATTGCACTGTGTGTAAACGTGAAATCAGAGGTGAAAGACCAGATACAGTAGAGAACACTGGATCAGCCAGGCATAGGGCAGGCTTCCTTTGGTACAATAGACCTGCAAAGTTAAAGCAATTCTCTCAAACTGGATTTAACATTTTGGATTCTGGGTGTAACATTCCTTATCCAGTGGGTCAAACATCACTTCACAAATAAATTTCCTTTGCCATTAGGTGAAAGTTCCCATTTATATAATCAAAAGGCTTGAGATACTATCTGGAGATACTATTTTATTTGGGTCCATTTGTCCATTGATACCACACCACAGCGATGGTAGTTAGCTATTTTTTTTTTAGTACAAGATACTGGGGTGTCTGTTTAGGGTAAAAACATGTACATTATTCAATGGTTGGAGCACTTGCCATTTGCCAGACACTGGAGTTATGCACACAGTCCTGAGACTTCGCTTGGTGGAAGTTCAAGGAATCCTGGATTTTAATGGTTCCTGTTCACTGTAGGACCCAGAATCTGAGTACTTTCATCTAAAAAAAGTAGACTTGACTTTTTCTGTGCTCTCTACTTCCAGGTACTTGCTGTCATGCCAGAGATACCCGCCACCTGCTCAGAATTCATATAGCACAGTCAGAGTGATATCACAGAGAAAAAACCTGCAGACACTGAGTACTGCAGGAAGTGCTTCTGGGTGAAAGTCAGGGGTTGACTATGAAAGGGCCTCACAAAGTTGTTTAGCCTGATTCTCACAAGTACAGAAACAAAACACTAGGATTCCCAGAAAAAAATTGTATTTGTAAGTGAATTTGCAAATTGCACTGGCATACAACTAAGGAAAAAACAGAACACTGGTTTAACTTACTGAGGAGGGTGTATTCCAAGAGACCAGTATATTTGCATCACGGTCCCTGGTGTATCTTCCCACCACACTGTCACTTTCTCCATGTCCTAGTACTTGAGAAGCTGAATGAGTAAACACAGGGTTGCTTGGTACTGGAACGAAAGTAAGATTTCATTGAGCGCGTGGAGAGAACTCGTGAAGTACTCCTGCTTCTCAGTTGAGTAAACCACTCTAGAGGCAATCACATCTCAGTGTTTCTGATTTAGAATCTATGTTTCTGGGTGCAGCTAGGGACACACTGCTGAGTTTGCTTCTTACATGGATTTTCTGTTTGGCATTGCACTTCTGGTGAAACATTCTTTCTTTAGGAGGAGTAGCTATAGTGGTGTCTATTTAGAATATATAATGATTTAATTAATTTAACTTTAAGAGGGTTCAGTGAAAGGCATCAAGCTGAATTCTTGATTTCAGAGTCTTGGTGTGGAAAGAAAGGAGAGGGGATGAAGATGTAACCCTTTTTAGTGAAGTGATTATTGTTGGAAACAGAAAGATGAGAAGGAGGTTTTGGTGTTACCCTTAGGAAGAAGACACTGGGACCCTTTCCTAAGATAGTGCCATGGAATTCAAGGAAGCTCAGCAGAGCAAGTGGGAGCTCCATGTTGGTCCAGTAGATGGCAGAAAGGCAGTGGTGTTGACCATGCTAGCAACTCTGCTGGGGCAACAGGGACTGAACAATGGGAAGGAGCAGTCCTCATCAACTGTGTATGAGCATCAGGCTGACAATGATTTTTTGGCCAGGGGTGGGTGGGTGGGGGTAAAGAGGGAGGTTAGGAGTGGAGGTGGAAGGCTCTTTGTCAATATTTCTTCAGCTGTACAATCTTGGAGACTTACTGTATGTGTATATGGTTGATGAAGGAAGAAAGGCAGGAATTAATGTATGGAAAAATGATTAAAGTTAGATCCTTTAAGAATTTTGGCAGATGTGGGGTGAACCACTTGCTTATTGACTTAGAAACTGAAGAAATGTGATTTTTTTAAACCTTAGTGCCAAGGAGAACACTCTTCTGAATATCTTTGCTGTTAATGCCTGTCACCCTTGGGTTGATCAGGAAGTTTGTGCCCAAATGGGCCTATTTGCTAGAATGCTCAGCTACCAGGAATACGCATTAACCACCTTTCTCCTTTTATCAGTTCTTCTATATAAACCGGCATCAAGTCCCAGTGTCCTCCCCAAAGCTTTAAGGGCAAGAGAGGAAGCCAATAGGTACAGCGTATAGAATATCCATTGGTTTTCCTCTCAGGCAATCGTTCTCAATTCAACTATGTTTTAGAGTTAACCAGAAAGATTTGGAAAACATGATCATACTAGATCCAACCACCAGCCAATGAATCAGAGGGATGGAAGACAACCAGGAGAATTTTACAAAGTTGTCTAAGTAATTTTAGTAGATAGACAGGGGGAGCCACTGAACTAGGGCCTCAAGGTAGACTGTAGTCATGTGATTCAGAACTGGAGGCTCTGCTATGCAGTCAGTGTCATTATACTCTTTTATTTAAAGTCTTGATTTTAACATGCTAAGAACAAGGGGATGTGTGGACACATGCTTGACTCTTCAAAAGGCCAGTGAGTGAGTATAGTAGACAGGTTTTGACAAGAGGAAATGCTAGAAGCTTGGAGTCTTTTTGGAATATACTTACTGTTTGAGATAATGTCTGAAAGTTGAGACTGATGTGAATTATTTAGACCTTTAGGGAGGTTTTTCAGAATATAATCAATTTTCTGTATCCTTTCTCTGCATAGTCAGATTGAAATGGTCAAACCTCAGGAGTAAAGCTGACTTCACAAACAGCAGCAAAGAGAAAGTATTGATGTTCGTGATTATGTTGCTGATAACTGCTAAAATTGATTGAGCTGTCTCTCAGGAGGTCTCAAGAAAACTTAAATCTCGTTGCTATAAAGTGTTATAATAATTTCCTTTGTATGTCATATTCATGAGATTTGTGATATGCATTTAATGAGAACTCAGATGAGGAGATAGAAGCTGGATCTTTTTAGAATAAAGATTCAGAGCCTGTATTGCAAGAGCACATTCTTCCCCCCTTGGGAAGATTTTGCATTCTGCCACAAAGAAGTGCCAGGCTCAAGAGTCTTTCTACTTTTAAGGTAACTGGAGTAACTATTTGTCTACATTTGCCCCAGAGTATTCCAGTTTATATGTATTGTTGTAGCTTAACTATCAGTAGTTCAACTTTTTACTTTCAAATGTGTCCAGCACTAGGTGACAAGTCACATAGTCACCCTTGTCACTGGATGGTGTCCCGCTTGTTTGAAAAAAAAGAGACCTGTGTTCTAGTACTACTCCTTTCATTAACTCAGTCTTTGCTCATAAATTTATTTTTGTCTTAGGGACTAAGTTTCCACTTAAGTAAAAGGGGATCTAACCAGGGATCTAAGCACTAGCCTCCTTGTCAGTGAACAGTATTTTTTTTTTTTTTTATTTTAGAAATTAAAGGAGGAAAATACTAACAGACCAACAACATTTTACAAAATAGCATAGGATCAGTACAGACATTACAGAGTTACAAACAGAGTGGTAGGGAATTAACAATGCTTATTGTATTACATATTGATATCTTCAATGTAGTTTCTCATGAAAACACATATAGA
>NW_004955457.1:316358-355924 GCF_000276665.1 Chinchilla lanigera
TTTGGTTTTTCTCTGGTACCGGGAACCGAACTCACGACCTTGCACTTGCCAGGCAGGCGCTTTGCCACTGAGCTAAATCCCCAGCCCCTACATACTGATTTTTGAATGAATTTTGTTTATATGTCTGTCATATCTTTGTATGTCCATTTTTTTTTCTTGGAGAGTTTTGGTAGCTGTCATCATATTTTCAAACAGTTTCATGACCACAAAATGGTGAAGAATCACACTGAATGAACTCTGCAGTTCTATCAGTCTCCAGAGTTCTGTGCTTTGTGGTTATGATGCTTTTAAAATAGTACTTGGGAGTCAGTTAAAATATTGTCTGAGAATATCTCCATAGTGGGAACTGTATCATAATTGATTTTCCCTGTACCAAACAAATAAATGGAACCTTATTTTTAGAGAAAGCAAGCCCACATGTCGCAATGATAAAAGGATTCCGCGGAGACTGATGGGAACCCTGCAGTTGGGAATACAGAGGCGTCTCCTGTGGGAAGAACACAGGAAGGGAAAAAGGGACATCCTAGAGGGCATCAGGCATCTTTGTGAGATGAGAATGACTCACAAGGCAACCAAAGAGCTGTCTTGTCCTTCCTGTCTAAGACTGACAGAAAAGGAGATGGGATATAAGTAATTAGGGAAGTAATTATAGATTAAAAGAAAGGATTATGAATGAAATGTCTGCAGAAATGTTTTCAGCTGAGCCGCGAAACTGGTGCATGATCTTGGGTGGATCAGTTTCTTCAGCTGCAAACCTTGAATTCAGCTGTGTGATCTTTAACTGCATGATTGGAATCCCTGCCGGAACTGGCTCATTTCAGCTCGTTTTTCACTGACCTTGCAATCTGTCTGTGTCTCTTTTTTTCAGAATCGATGTACTAGCCAAAGGCCTTGCTAGTAATGTATTTTTTCATAAATTGTACCTCATTAAGAATATTTTGGTTTTTTTGGCACCTGTTTATCATAGAAAGAAAATTTGCTTTGAAATTATGGCCGGAATTGTCCTAAGTATTTTCTTTTGAAAAATGTATCACTTGAGCAAGATAACCCAGAGTGTTTCTGAGTAGCCACTGAAACAATTATACAATCAGCTAGGAAGGGGTAAAAAAAATTGTTCAGAGAATCAGATCCAGCCCTGATGATAACAAGAAAGATTTAGTATAAACCCAAATTTCATTAGTATCTTTCATGAAGTAAGTCACGTGTTATTGTGAAGAATTTGTCATTTACTTTGTGTGCATTGTTGAACAACCTTAAGTAGGAATTTCAGATATAATATTTATATATATCACATCACAAAGTTAATAACTTTTTGCCAAGCAGTGTTGTACAGTAGACTAGATCAGTAGTGATCTTTGGAGTGAAGTTTGAGCATCTCAGGGTAGAAGCAAGATGATCCATTGGTCATGGGAATATATCAAACTCCTATTTAAACTCTTAGTAGGTGTATCATCAGTAATGTTTAGATGACCTTTGGACTAAGCCATTGTCTCTTCTTTGTGAAGTGCTTTCTTGGAAAATACATATACACTGTGTTATGTTATAAGGAGTGATAAGATTTCAACCCCATTAGAACTGTGGACTCAGAAGAATGTGTTAGACTATTCTCAGTGGGATAAGAATTTGTACAATGGGGAACAGCCTGAAGACACTGAGAAAAGAGGCTTCATAAAATGGATGACCAATGGATTACGGGTTTGTTGAAAGTCACTTTTGAGGAGAAAGTCACACAGTCCAGACATCCAGGATTCTGGCATATGTCATACATCAAAATCAGCCTTCTACTCACAAAATTACTTGTGTTGTTTTCTGTTATTTCTTTATCAAGTGGCAAGCAAAGCAAAATCTCACGTTCATTATAGTTCTATTATAACATATCAGTGTTGTTCAAAAGAACAAAGAATAAAGAGGAAAAAGGGACAAATATGGGGATGCCAAATTAATCTCCCAAAAAACAATTTGGAAGCTAACTCCTAATTCTTAGTTAAAGCCCATGGCTCTCAATCTTATTGTATATTAGAATAATGTGGGAAAATTTTAAAAAATGCTAGTACTCAATATACATCTGCAGATATTCCCACAGAGACTCTGGTACAGTTATCTGGGGTGAAGCTTTGGGATCAACATTTTCAAAAGTTCCCTGGATAAAACTGATATGCACTGGAATGGAATATCACTGGTCAAGAGCTTTAAAGGCTCAATCTTCCCTGTCTTGCTAGTTTGGAGATCAGCAGGGAATGCTCGGTGGTCTATTAATCTCCATGTTAAACAGTAAGCATGAAATATACCAGCTGTCTTCTTCCTCTGACTTTTAAGAGAAGCTACTTTTCCCAACCCATTAAATATCTAGGCTTTGGAGAACTGACAAAAGTTGGAGCTGTCACTTGTCTCACTTAAAAGCTATGTGTGAGAAAGGAAGAAACTTGGCATATAAAAAAAGGAATATCATTCATTCTATCAGAAATTATTTTCTCTCATCCTGGTCCCCTACAGAGGTACTTTCAGATTTAAAATCTAATATCTCTCTCTTTCACATTCTAGTGTGGATATTAACATTTTCCTTGTCCGCTGGTTATACAGCTCAGTAAAGGAAAATGCTGAGGAATCATGTAATTTTGAGGGAACTCTAGGAAGGGAAAATAGAGTTGGTTATCCCAATTCAGTCATCACTCTTCAAAGGAAATGAATGTCTGGATTTCTCTTTTAACTTATTGATTGCTTTGGGGATGGTGGAGATGGGGTACACTTCTCACTTGGAGTCTGCAAACAGGACCCATCCGTCATTCTTGTGCTTCCCTGTCATGGTGTAAATATTCTCCATGTGAAACCTTTTGATGATGTATGGAACCACAGGAAATTTGGGGAACAGAACTGGCACATCCTAGTAACATCAGTTTAGGCCCTTTGAACTACAAAAGAGAGGAAATTTAGGAGTATAATAAATAGCATAAGAATAAGTGGATGGAGAAAGAAATCTGATTACTTTCTGCTGATTACATGCCTCTCCCTCCTTAAATGGGGATCGGTCAGGAAAAGAGAGATGGTGCCAGGTGATTTAACTAATAAAGGGAATTTGGTGTGGGAAAGGAAGGAAGGAAAGAAAGAGAAAAAGAAAGAAGAAAGAAAGGAAAAAGGAAAGAAAAAACAGAAAGCTGTTGAAAGAATAAAATAGGGAGTGGGAAGGCAACACAGGCATTAGTGGCGCAGCAAGGCATCATCAGGAGGACCTTAGGAGGAGTGTTTGGAGTTGCTGAATGCATTGATTAAAAAGGGTGGAAGCCACCCATAGAAACTAGGAATAGGGAGGATGGAGCTCCTTCACGGACTAGAACCAGGAAAGGAAAGGAACAAACATCCCGATGCCTTCTTCCTCCAGCTCTCCAATATGTCTCTAGCACCTTTCACTGGTGGAAACTAAAAGGATACCAGCTGTTTCTAACTGTAATGCAACATTAGCAAAACAACACAGATTGTCACATTAAATTAATCCTGTTAATTTGAACTCTGTTGGTTTGGTAGTTTTATTTCTAATTTGTAAACTTATTTTAGTATTATAATTGTTCAGCATCACGGATTCATATCTAGTTTTATATTTGTATTTATAGTTAAGTAACATTTTAATGAAAGTAATTTGTCAGTATTAGGGACTTGTGAGAATATTCTTCCTCCAAAAAGAGAGCATGCATTTCTCAAGTTTTGACAGTAAAAGTACAAAGTTCTGAGAGCAAGAATCACCTAGAATTTAACTGGGGGAAGTGGGAGAGAGTTTCTGAGGATTGGCTAAGATTTGGGTCACAAGAGAATAGAGAATTCTCAGTTTTGCTTTGGACAGTTATTTAAATATATACTTCAAAAGGAAGGATGTTTACCATATTTCCAGTGTAAAGGCATATTTTATTTTTATATCAAAGTATTTAATAAAACCATTTAAAATGGGGTCAATATAACTGTGGTCAACCACAGACTTGCCTCCAGGGTGGACTTCATATGTGGGTGATTTTTACAACATATTCTTTTCTCAAATGGGCTGTGCAGCTTTTTCTGCTCCTCAGAAAGAATTTTTTTTTTTTTTTTGTCTTTTTTGAGACAGGGTCTCACTCTGTAGTTCAAGTTGGCCTTGAGCTTACTTTGTAGCCCAGGCTGGTCTCAAACTCCCCAGTGATCCTCCTGCCTCAGCCTCCTGAGTGCTGGGATTGCAGGTGTGCACCACCATGCCTGGCCTAGCAAGAAATATTTTTAATTTGCATTCCTGAATGACTAATGATGTTGAACATTTTCTCATATATTTATTTGCCATTTGTATCTCCTTGTCTGAGAAGTGTGTATTCATATCAGCTGCCCATTTTTGGATTGGGTCTTTGAATTTGAAGGGGCTGATATTTTTTAATTCTTTATATGTTCTAGATAGAAGCGCTTTGTCTGAGGGACAATCAGTAAGAATGACTAGCATTAAGAAGTCAACCAATAACAAATGCTGGCTAGGTTGTGGAGAAATAGGAACCCTTCTCCACTGCTGGTGGGAATGCAGACTGGTGAAACCACTGTGGAAATCAGTTTGGAGATTCCTCACAATACTAGGTCTAGAGGTCACATTCAACCCAGCTATCCCCCTGCTGGATATTTTCCCAGAAGATCTAAAAACATCATATCACAGTGATATATGTGCACCTATATTCACAGCAGCACAATTTGTAATTGCTAAAATGTGGAAGAAACCCAAATGTCCATCTACCGAGGATTGGATAAGAAAACTGTGGTACTTTTATATAATGGAATATTACTCAGCTGTAAAGAAAGATAAACTCGAGGCTTTTATAGGTAAATGGTCACAACTAGAGACCATACTCATAAGTGAAATAAATCAAACATATATGTGCAAGCACCACATTGTTTCACTAGTGTAAAACCTGTAAGAGTTAATTTAAACTAGGAGATATGATAGACATTGTGAATTGATAGGAAAGCACTCAAAGGTAAAGGGCAACTGGGATGTGGGAAAAGAGAAGGGAAAGAAGGAGAAAGTTTGTATGTATGTATATGCAGGAGAGTCAACATGCCTGTTCTACTGTTTTGTATTTCTTTGCTGAAAGGAACTGTCAGTGAGTCCTTGGTTGATCAGCATTGCATGTCTATATCTGTTTTCATGAGAAACCACTTCAAAAATATCAATATGTAGTACAACAAGCATTGTTAATTTCCTCCCACTTTGTAACTCCGTACTGTCTGTACTGTTCCTTTGCTATTTTGTAAAATGTTGTCTGTCTGTTAATGTCTTCCTCCTTTTATTTAAAAAAAAAAAATATTTTTGACAGACCTGGAGACCCTAATGGGCAGGCTGGGAATAGATAGCATTGAGCCTCTAGTGAGATGGGGTGTAGAGAACAGAAATAATGAGCTGTGCTTACTCACAGAAGAATTTGGTCTAATTTCCTGTCTAATCCACACAGAAAACAAATACAAAACCCAACAAGTTTTCACCAGTATGTCCCTTGATTGAGGTATAAGTAACAATTGTGCAAATAAGAATAACTAGATTTATGTTAGAATTTCAAGTAATTATGAAATATCTTTCATATACAAAAATAATACAACAGACATTTATGTCTCTAGCATCTCGTTCTAAAGCTTGCTAATGTTTTGTTATGTTCATTTCAGATTTCTCTTTCCTAGTTACAGATACAACTAAAGCTTTAATGTTCATTAATAATCATTTCTTTACATTTACATTTTACATTAGATTTCTTCTTTGACCCGTAAATTATTTCAGAAATTTGAAATATCCTAAAAGCCTAGGAATTTTCTGGCCTTCTTTTGGCTACATGGTTGTTAGAGAATGTAGCCCAGGTAATGCCAATTCTTTGATAATTCTTGAGATTTGCTTTGTTGCCAAGACAATTTTTATACTTATTTGCACCTGAAAATAAGTTATAATGTAATTATTTGAGTAGGTTTTATATACTATTTTCAATAGCTTAGTTATATTCATTGTACTGTTCAAATCATTTGTACACTGATTTTTTGTCATAATCTATTTCTGAGAAATATTAAAATATTAATCTGTGATTGTATATTCATCAATTGCTCCTTTTAATTTTTGTTTTATATATTTGGAGTTTCAATGTTGGGTCAAAACATACACAAGATCATGTCATTTTCCAGGAGAATGAGTCTTTTTAACATTAAACAATCGCCTTTATTAATCCTTATAATACTTGAGGTTTGTTTTGTGAGCTATATGGATTAATATGCTAGCTTTCTCTTGTTTAGAATTTGCCTGGTATATATTACTGTTTTGTGCCTTCCAATGTCATTGTTTGTCAATGTTAGAAGTACTTGTGTGGATTATTTCTTTTAATCAAAACAGAGAGGGTCATTTGATAGGTGGTTAATTGTATTATATATTAAATGATTACTTACATGATATATTTTATGATCTCATTATTTTAAAAACTGTAATTATGTCCAATGTGTAGACATAACTAAATAATGGGGTATATTACAAATATGATTAAAAGTAGGTATCATGTTTTCATTCTTTTCTTCTTCTTTAATCTCATGAATCAATTTTTTCTTTCAAATTCTTAATTTTTCTCACACTCACTTAGAAGTTTTATATTCTTTTGCATTCCATTCTTTTTTCCTGTTTTAGTACATTTTTGAGACATACCTCTCTACATGTACAGTATGTGCAATTTAAAGTTTAGACTTTGGGGCTGGGGATTTAGCTCGGTGGCAAAGCGCCTCCCTGGCAAGCGCAAGGTTGTGAGTTCAGTTCCCGGTGCCAGAGAAAAACCAAAAAAAAAAAAAAAAAAAAAAAGTTTAGACTTTATCTTACATTTCCAGATTTCCAATTTGTTCTTTGAAAAAGTTGCAAGAGCTTTTTGTCATAATATCTTAATCTTTCATCCTAGATTTTATACTTTTAAATTTTTTTTAGTCTTATAAAATACTTCTTTTATAGTTTTAGGCACATAGTACACATTTATTTGGAAGTAATATTTGCTTTTCTTATAAAATTGCTTTTCTTAGAAAGGTGGACTTTTGTAAGGGACCTTTGGACCCTTGTTCATGTCAGATCTTTATGTCATATATAATTTTTGTTGTAATCTGATTGTTAATAGATTTTTTCCCTGTGTGGGGATACTTTTCTAGAAAAGTTTTGCATTTGCTTCTTCAGAAAGCCCCAAGCTATGGAGCAATGTCCATGTCAATTTTAAACTGGGCAAAATTCTATAACACAAGAAAAGTGGAAATTCAATCTCTAGCCTAGGTTTGGTATGGGCTTTGGGCTTCATTTTCTTGTGGGAAATTTTTTTCCCATCCTGCTTTTAGGGCTCAGATAAACCTATGCTCTTTCCTCTGTTTAGTAGATGGCTTTGCCCAGTTCCTTTATACTGAGGATGAAGACTTTAGGGTTAGTTTTATGTATAGGTCTCATCTAGAACCATCTTTCTGGCCTAGCTCAGCCCTCATACCCTGTCTTTGTACAAGAGCTTGGCCTATTGCCTATCTCATCTGGGCTTTTGCTTTTCTGGAGTCTCTTCACTTTTGTATTCTTGGAATTTCTCTTTATTTCTTATGAGCTCAGCTGTATATTAAAAAAAAAAGATTAAAAAATCATTTGTTTAATTCTGCATTTCTAGGTATTTGTAGTTGAAGTCATTATACTTTAGCTCAGTTATTTGTACATGTTGACAGAATTAATTTATTTTCTATGGAAAGACACAATACATTTTATGTACTATGGGTTCCTTATATGAAAACCACATATGTTTATGTAAAGTAGATATATAATTACTTAGTGCTCAACTCTGTTATTGAATACTTGTGTGAAAAATATCTATTTAGTGGAATATCTGGCACCAAAACCTATATACTTTTTTACGAACCATTTTTTCTAAACCTTTAAAAATTTTTCTACTTCTGCAGATATATTTAAATTATCTGACTGGTATAATGTAAGTGTTGATCATATGGAGAAAAATTCAGTTGTAATGAATTTCTGTTTTATTTAGTCACATTTTGTGGTCAGATATTATGCATAGTACTATGCCTGGAGGGGTAGATGCATTGTTTAGTATGTAAAATTCATTGCACAGAAACATCAGCAGCCAAGTCTGCCTCTAAAATTTTTTCAGTAAAGTAGATCTTAAAAGTTCCTATTCATCCCTTCAGAAAAATAAGAGCATCAAGAAAAAATGAAGAAAGATAAAGATCAAATCTCAACTCAGCGGAAGCTCTGTATTAAATTTGTATAGTGAGTGGGGGGTTAGACGGGACATTTTGTCTTCCAGACACTAGTGTCCATCCTACTGTCTTGGAAAACAGCATCGATTTCCTTCAAGGAAACCATTCTTCATGGATCTGTGGAGGTCATGTCCCACTGTAATTGAAGATGCTGGTTTCCTCTGGGTGACTGTCCCATACTGGCCCTTCTATCTTGGGACTTGAAAATTTGGAAAGGATTAGAAAAATGCTCTAAAAAAAAATCAGAAAAATGCTCAGCAGAGTTACTTTACATAAATTTCTGATAGCTAGATCCCGGGAGCTGTCCTCTATTTTTTTTGAGGAAAAAGGGACTAATTTTTTTTAATCTTTATTTTCAGCTTTCTCTTGGATGACATGTACAATGTTCTTACAAAAATTTCTTTTTCTACTTGGATCAGCTAGAGTCCGCCTGTGTTTTTGGTCACCAAATAACTTTTGGTGTACTTCACTTTACACATGAAAGATATTCTTGCATAAAAATCATTTCTGGCAAATTAAGTTTTGTTTAAAAACTCTTAAAAGCAGAGTCAATGGTGAAATGAGTGTACAGCAATTGCCTCTGAATGTATCCATTTCAGAAATCGTTATTTTCACACTTTGAGTTTTCTTCCAGTTTCACCTGCTGTGTTTTTAACAAATGTAATTGATTATGTCTTGGTGAGCATTATTTGATTTGGGGGTTTCTCTAAACGTATTGTAAGTTTTGGTAACATACAGGGCTCTACATGTTATAAAGCACAGATATTAAACTTGTACAGTGGGAGTTGTTTGTAGAGTGGATGGGTACCTCTTGTGGTCACAGATCTGCTGAGTAGAAAGAGTGTGTTTGGTGTAAGTTTCCCTTTTTTGAGCTTTCATAATTGAGAAAGGGCGTTCAGTGCTTAATTGTTTTGAAACTGCAATGTGTAATAGGAACTAATGAATCACTTTATCATTATGAAAACCAAAGTAAAATTAGAATGTTTTGCGAAAGAACTTTGGCAGTTGTTCTGTTCAGAGTTGGGGAAATTGCTCTGTGAGTGGCAGTTCCTTGAGCCTTTAAATATATCAACACCTGATTTCAGGCTTCCGTGGCTTGGATCGTGTTCTTCCTGTCTCAAGGGTTTACTCCCCTGTCCTTTGCCTGCTTTAGTCCTACTCAGCTCCCAGGGCCAATCCAAATATTGCCTTCCCCTAGAACCTTTCTCATTTCTTCCACCAGAATTAATCACCTCCTCACTAGCCTTCCTAATCCTTCCTTCATCCCTTTGGAGAACCTATCACCTCACCTAATAGAAATAAGCAAGTTGGGGAGGAAAGGGCTCTCATTCCAAGCTCAGGGCAGACCCTGTGCAGAGTGTTAAAGCAAATAATAAATATCGAAGCATTAAGGCCAATACTGCAAAAAATGAAAATAGGCAATGCACTCTACTAAGACAGAGAAGAAATCAAAGGCTTTATGTTAGACCTAGTGAAGCAAAAAAGGGAAAAAAAGCATTTTAAACTAGTAAAACCATTGCCTCTCAAAAAGAGACAGAGAACATGGTTTTATTCCATAGACAAACCTCAATTTGCCATGTACAGAACTTACGACAAAGTGTTCAGTTCAGGTATTTTTCAGCTTTCTGTTACTATAAAAAATACCCAAGATAATAATTTATAAAGAGGCAAGATTTATTCTGGCCCAGGGCTAGAGGTTCCGGTCCATGACGGGTTGGCTCTGTTGCTTTTGGGTCTGTGGTGAGGCAGTGCCTCATGGCTAATTGGTGTTGCAAAACAAAGCCACTTATCTAATCACTGGGAGGCAAAAAATTGAAAATTAGAGGAAGCATGGCAGGGTCCCGTAACCCTTGGAGGGCATGCCTCCAATGACCTAAGATCTCCCACGAGGCTCTGCCTCTTAAAGTTTCCACTACTTCCCAGTAGTGGCAAGCTGGGGACTTTAACAGGAGGTGCTTTGGGAAATAACTTGGGATTCAAATTATAGCGACATGTAATACAGGAAAACATGAACTAGTGAAATTTGATGATTATCTATCTTAGTGATTATTTCCATAGATTTGGACAGTGAAAAATGGTGAGGATGAGCTTACAAAACAAACAAACAAAAACATATCGAAGAAATGTTTGTAAGGTTTAAAAATAGAGAGATTTTCCATTAATTACCTAGACAGATGTAAACACATTACAATGTTCTCTGGGTATTACCTCTACCCCTTCCCCAAATTTCTAGTTCAGATAACTCTCATAATGTTTTTCTTAGTTGCTGCAATTTTATACTTACAGCACACAGCAGATTAGAGATAGTGTCATTTTCTTTGCTGTTTTTCCCATTTAGAGATAGAGCCAATGATCACACAGGAATAGAACCTGGAACAGAGATATTCCTTCTTGCTCCCTCCCTTTCTCCCTCCTTTGCCTCTTCCTTCCTTTCTGCCTGCTTTCTTCAACTTCCAACTTTTCTTTTTCTTCCTTCCCTTTGTAAATTAAATAAGTGGCCCCAGGGATGTTCAAGTCCTAAGGCTTGGAGCCTGAATACATGTTGGTTTACATGACAAAAAGGGATTTTGCAGATGTGCTTAAAGATCTTGAGATGCTAAAATATCTTGGATTATTGGGTGGGACTAATGCAATCACAGGTTCTTGTACAAGCAGGCAGGAAGATCAGAAAATAGAAGCTGGAAGGACAGAAGCAGAGGATGAAGAGGAGAAAGATCCTATTCTCCTGGCTTTGAAGACAGAAGAGGCTATGAGTTAAAAAATGTGGGCAGTTTCTGTAAGTTTAAGAAGGCAAAGAAATAGATTCTCCCTTAGCATCTTCAAAAGGAAGGAATGCAGCCCTGCAGACACATTTCAGGTTTTTGATTTCTAGAATTGACTGTTAATAGGTTTGTGTTATTTTAAGCCATCAAGTTGGTGATAATTTGCTAACACATTTTTCTTTTTTTTCTTTTAAATTTTTTTTGAGAGGTAATGTATCATAGTGACTGAGATCATAAACTCCAGAGCCAAGATGTCTAAATTTGAATTCTCATTTTACCTGCTGTTTTATCTTGAACAGATTACTGAACTTTTCCATGCCTCTTTTAAGTCAGGTATAAATGGGCAAATAATGATATTCACCTCAGAAGATGGTAGTATAATATATGCTTGGTGCTTAAAACAAAGCCTGCCCTATACATATGTTTGCAATTATTAGCTTATTGTATCTTCTTAAATGCCACTTTGAAAAATTGTAAAAAGTAAGTTATAATTAGAGATGGACATTTTCTGTTTTACTAATCAGTAGAACTTTAGTGGAGATTAGCATGTGGGTTATAGATTATTTTCTTTTAAAGCTGTTTATTTTTTCTTGTTTGCTAAAATAATGTGTAGTGGTTTCAGGAAAATTTGGAAACCTTTTTCCAAGTATAAGAGATAGGAAGCACTGCAAATCTACCAGATATCTATACCCATTTTTGGCAATATTTTGACATCTCTATATAGATTTTTGTATATTTGAAGAAATTGGTGGTATAGTGTTGTATGTAGTTGTTCCTCAGTACATGTGGAGGATTGGGTCAATGACCCTCCTGGGGTCCTTTGTGCTTAAGTCACATTTATAAAATGGATATTTGTACGTAACCTGTACAATCCTCCTGCAGACTTTAAATCATCTGTAGATTACAACTTATAATACCTACTACAATACAAATGTGCTGCAAATAATCATTATACTGTCGTGTTTAGGGAACAATAAGATAAAAAGTCTGTGTAAGTTTAGTATGGGCACAACCATCATAAGCCTAATTACATTTTCTATCCCAAGTTGGTTGGAAGTGGTAGATATGGAGAGTCAATTGTACAGGGTTTTAAATCCAGTTTTTGTTCTCTTTCTTTTTATTATTTTAAAAATAAAAGGAGGAAAACATTAACAGACAGACAACATTTTACAAAATAGCAAAAGAACAGTACAGACGATACGGAGTTACAAACAAAGTGGTAGGGAATTAACAATGTTTTCTTTTAAGTGTGTATCAGAGCATTTCCTTAAAACATCACAATATAGCAATGATTCTAATGTTGAACATTCAGCAGTTTTAAATTCTGATTATCATAAATAGTAATGAAATGAATACTTTTGTGCTTAAATTTTTTGTTTGTTAAAAATACACAAAATAACAGTTACTACTTGAATTGTTTAAAAGTGTAGAATTCAGTGGCATTAAGCACTTTCACAATGTTGCGCAACTATCACCGCTGTCTGGCTCCAGAAATATGTGTAAATCTTCCCCTGGATTTCAGGTCCTTTCTGCTTAGTATCTTCTTGGAGGGTAAAGTATTTTATTAAAGGAAAAATATTTTAAAGTACATCCAGACAGGTATTCATTAGCTTTCTAGTGTATAGAACGCTGATCTTACTGTCCTCATTTACATGGAATATCATTCAAAACATCTTTGGTATTTTACGAGCAAAAAAATATTATTCTTATTTTATTTGCATTTGTTTGATTATTTTAAGCATGAACTTTTAAATAGGTTAATTAACTATTCTATCTTGTAAAATGTCCATTTTCCATTGATTTAGCTTTAGAGAATTTGTATTTTTATTTTTTAATGCAATGTGTCAGAATCAATTAACTTCAATGCATTTGTATTCAACTTTCATGCTGCTTTGCTAGGTAATATGGAGGATAAAGCAGATTTCTCAATCTGAAAGAAAATTAGCTACAGGCAATTTTTGAGTGTGGAGCGGAGTAGAATTTGTAAGAGGAAAAGGTGAAGGGAGAAAGAGAACACAGGCTCTTCTGCTTTGATTTGCAGAATCCTAGGTGCTCTATGAAGGTTCTTCCAGGGGTACGCGGGATAGGAAGAAAGAAAGTTGCAACTTTCTTCTCTGTCTCACTTTCCTAACTCAACTCAAGGACCCTACTCTTATCCATTTTACATATTAATTTGTATGCAGGATTTTATTGGAAGAAATGATTTCTTGGGCATTTTTAAAAAAATAAATCTGGACGAATGATTTTCAAATATTTGTGGATATAAGTATCACTTATGAGGAAGCTTGTTAAAAGTGTAGACTTCTAAGACCTACCTCAGGAGATTCTGGGTGGCATCAGGACATCTGCATCTGCGTGGGACACAGACTGTCCCACGAATTATACTAGGAGAAACACTGTTAAATACTCTTTTCTACATTGCAGGATTTAGAAGATGATTTTACCAAGGTGACCTTGAGGGGCTTTAAATAAAATCAACATGGGATTACAGAAATGGGTTCACACCATTTTATTTTATTTTTTTTGGTTTTTCTCTGGTACCGGGAACCGAACTCACGACCTTGCGCTTGCCAGGCAGGCGCTTTGTCGCTGAGCTAAATCCCCAGCCCCGGTTCACGCCATTTTAGATGAGAAGTGTTCCTTGATATTTTGTTATTCTTTCTGAATATATTGAGAAGTTTCAATTTGATGTTAGTGCATCTTTAACATTTTCCTAACGCATGTTAACATATCTCTCAGCAAAGAACAGGACTTAGACTTTGAGTTTTATACAGGTAATACTGTTTAGTTAATTTTAATGTCATTACTTTTTTTTTATTTTAAAGAGAAAAAAACTAACAAAACAACTAAGACAAAAACAAACACAGAAACAACAAAAACAATACATGACCTCAAAACAGAATAATAGGAATTAACAATGGCTGCTACATTGCAGACTGCTATCTTCAGTGAAGTTGCTCAGTCCACCAGATGTAAAAATGCAAGACTGATCAAACAGTTAAAGACAATAACAAGTATAAGGTTTATTTGTATACTGATCTTCAAATTATGAAACATTATCAAAATTTTTATTATGGTAGTGATGATAAGATATCGGGAAATGATAGAAGTATTATGGGCAAAAATGGTGAAAGGTGAAGTCAAATGAATCAAATCTGAAGCACTGGTTTGGAACACAAGGTTTCTAGCAAGAACAGATTTAGCTAGGCATTGGTGACACATGCTTGCAATCCCAGCACTCTGGAAGTTAAGGCAGGAAAATCTCTGTGAGTTGGAGGGCACTGGGGGGTCGGAGTGGACATGGCTAAGCAGCTTTGGGAACAGCTTTGGACACTATGTTCTTGGTGGAGAGTGCAACTTCCCCTTCATAATTTACCTTGTGGCTTACACTGCCAGCCACCTTAGCAGGGATAATAGGCTCTGCTGTTTATTCACACAGATGATTCAGGTTGCAGTGGAACAACTTATGTCTATCTTCAATGACACATACGTGGTTCTCTGCTGGAGTAAAGAGGACTGTGTCTTGCCAGCTGGAAACCTGGTATTTGGCAGAAGGTTAAAGATTCTGCCTTGAGAAGTTACAGACAGTTTTCCTCTTCTTCTCTTGCAGTGACTTAGAAGAAAAAAACATTGCTGACTAACTGCACCATGTAAGGCATAGGAGAACTGCGAGAGAGTTTTGTAATGGGCTCCCTTCTACAGCATGAGAGAGACAGGATTGTTGGTGACAGGAAAGTTTCAGATTGAAAAATTAAAGATTATCAACTTGAAAAGCTGATTCTAAATCAACAACCATGGTGTTTTCTGATGGAGTGTTTGGTATCCTACAGCAGGCGTTGTTGAGTGTGGTAGTAGCTTTCCTTTCACAATAATCATTTATCTTACTAGTGGTAGTCTACCCTAATGTCTACTTTATTGAACAGATGTCAGTGTTTAAAATGTTAAATTGTTTTCCTTAGCAGTAAAGATTGTAAATGGAGAGTATCTGCCACCTTGTTTTAATAATGGAAATATTCTACTTATCTTAATTTTGTGTATGTGAAGATAAGAACTATGGAGGAAAATAACTACTGCGGTCCTATAATAATTTCATCTGTTATAATCAGGGATCGAGTAAAGCAGTAAAGAAATGTATCTCCAGTGTAAACTTACTTTTATTTTTTGTCTTTTTGAGATAGGGTCTCACTATGTAGTTCAGGCTAGTCTTGAACTCACTTTGTAGCCCAGGCTGGCCTCGAACTCCCAATGATCCTCCTGCCTCAGCCTCCCCAGTGCTAGAATTACAGGCATGCACCACCATGCCTGGTTAAACTTACTTCAAATGTCTCTCTCCTTTGCAGATTTCTTCAAGGGCTTGAGAGTAACACGTATGTGCTGAAGAGAAAGAAGACATCATCCGTAGAGGACCGTCTGGATGACGCTCCTTGAAAGAAGAGCAGTTGTCTCCACTTTGGCTAAACCTGGCCTTATTTCCATGTATTGATATGTACAGAGCTGGCTAGGACTTTTCCAGATCCTTTCAATTGGCTTCAAGCAATGCAAATCAGTCCAGCTGAGGTGCTGATGTGTAGTGTCACCTTGAAGCAAGGTGACAGGTGAGTGTTACCCAGTCCCTTAGTTCCCAAAAAACATGTGAGCCAGGCAGGAAGGAGAGCCATGCTCCATGCTGTTGCTGGTATTTAATCTTAAGATAAAAGGCTATAACTTCCTAGGGCATAAAAAATTATACAACAGAGCTAAAGCACCAACTCCAAAACATTAGCTACTACCTCAGGTTGTGTTATGCAGATTACTCCTTCTGCATATCTTTCTCTCTGCATGTTGCAGAGGTGATTTCAGACCACCTACCTAGCCCAGCTCACAGCACTCACATACTTCCCATCATTCTCATAGTCACTCATCCTCATTCCCTTCTTCATGAATTAATAAAACCCAGGTTCCACCCTTGGTCGAGGTCTTTGTTCCAGTTAGCCAATGGCTGGCCCTAGGACCCGCTTGGCTCCCCACAAATACAGATATGATTTAGTGTCCTTATTCTTGCTGTGGGTTGCACTGGAAGTGGTAGATTAGAATTAACTTGCTAGAATTCCAATAACTTTTCCATGGGATTTCAATTATAAACTTCTCAGACCATGATGAGCACTGGGAGGGCTTGCTGTAATCATCCTTACCCTACCCTACTTTCCCCTCCACGTGGGCTGAGTGCTGTGCCAACTGATAGACTATCAGGGTCGATCCCCCATATTGCTTTGCTGGTGCTGGCTGCCATAGATGATGTGAGGGGCACAGCTTCAGTCTCCAGAGATCTGGCCTTCAGGATCTGAGGTGCTGGAGGAAGAAACAAGAGGCCTTTGCCTGCTCACATAATTTCTTGAGCCTGTCCTTGTGTTGGGACACGCCTGGGCATTACTGAGCAGTCTTTCTACTGCACAAATGTTCATGCCTTGTGAGTAGTGATATCCATGTGGTGAGAAACTCATAGTCCTGGTGGCAGGATTTTACATATCTCCCATTCTGCCAAATTTGTGGAAGCAATAAAAGGGAGCTTTAAGCTGTACTGACTTCTTCGATCTTCCCAAGAAGGGACCCAAAAGCATTCAGAAATAGGAATCCTGTGACATTTGGTAAGGGTAACTGGACTCAAGAGTAGATGCCACAGCATTGGTGAATACTGTACTGGAATGGTTACAAAATGCTTTCAGCTGACGTTTCAGTGGAATCGCCCCTGCACCCCTGTGTGCGGTTCTCCTATTTCAGTCACTCTTCTGTGACTCTGGGTAGACAAGCTGAAGTTGATGGAATCGTTAGGAAGTACCATTGAACTTCTCTGGTACATCTCTTTTTCCCAGCATGGACACAGCTCTGGTCCTTCCGATTATGCTCCCTCCTCTGCAGCTCCCATCCTTTCTGTTAGTATATGGATTACTCAGCAGGTGAGGGCCTGGTACACTGCTTGATTTTTAATAGGAGAAACCCTCTAGTCATAAATAAATCCTGCTTGGAGTGTAGGTGGTTGTTAGTCTGAAGTGAAATGTCAGTATGGCATTTCAGCACTTTTAGGAGGAGCCCCCAAGGGCCAAATAAATCATACAAGCCTACAAGACAGTGAATTTGTCTTAAAATATAATCCGAACAGATGATTCTGTTTTATCACACCAGAGGCCAAGTTCATTGTGAAGCAACCACAGACAAGATGAAGGAAGCTTTTGAAGGAGTAAGATTTGAAAGAAATATGCTGGAAGTTATTAAGAGAAAGAGACTATTCCCCTTTTGATCAATGTTCAGAAGCAAGGGCTGTGGTAATGGGTGCAAAATAGAGCTAAACAGTGCTTACTTCTCTTGATTAACTTAGACTAGCCCAAAACAGCTGGTTCTATGAGAAATCCAGTTCATATGAATGGTGGCCACGTGCCAACCTGGCATTCTGCAGAGTGTCCATCTCTATGTTCCAAGCATCCCTACTTAATACACAATTATGATATACACAAATCAGTTCCCATCTTCCTTAGTATTGTCAGATAGTGCATAGTCTCCACTGTCCTCGGAGAACAGGCTGATCACGTAGCAGTGAGAATCCACTAAGATTGCTACAAAAAGGAAGAGTTGTTGCAGAAGAAATGTTGAAGTTAAAAACAACTGATCATGGTCAGTTGGCTGGGGCTTGGACACAGTCCCTAGGACCTGAGCACCTCACTCCGCATTAACTTGTTATCCAGCTTTGGTCAGGTTTTTGCCAGGAAATAACAATTCTGTTGGTTGGCGTTTGGAAAATGGCTGCGTTTTGGAACTGGGCTCTGATCTTCTCTTTGGTACTTGCCTGCTCTTAACTCTTGAGGCTGTTTTCCATTCTTCTGAGCTTCTGGTGTCTGAGAGTCTCCCTCCAGTTCAGAACACCATCAATTCCCCAAACTTTCTCTTTATGCTCTCACAATTAGTCGTATATTAAGTTAAAGGGAAAATCTTAGTCAACCCTTTAGACTCTTTATGTGAAACTGCTTTTTGGTCATATACCAAATAAAAATTTTGAAAGTCATGTAAATTCTACCAGTTTAAAAGCAAAGGGAGTAAAAGCACTTTGTATTATGTTTCTAGCACTTCTTAGAAATTTCATATGAAAAGCACTTTTTGATTCCTGGCCAGCCAAGAACTCCAGCTGATTTCAGCTGTGGTTATTTGGTATATGAAAAGGAAAAAAAAGGATTTTCCAAAGAATTTTGTTATCAGTAATGCTAGGCAGCCTGGCATAAAACACTTGACAGTACCAAAAGAGATTATATCATATAAATGTAACATGGAGCAGGATGCAACTCCCTTTCATGATTTGGCCAGAAAAAACAAATTACACTGAATAACCCAAGGCAACCTGACTTCATTAGACCCCTGGTTCTTATACACATTACAATTCTGCTCCAGTAAAGAGATTATAAAAAGAAGGTTATGAGGGCTTTCAGAAGGGAGACCCTATCCTTTTCATTTAGATCTGATTTATGAACTGTTTAAACTATTTCCCCATGTCTGCTTTCACAGCCTCTGGCCTGTCTGATAAACACTGCACAGAAATTCTGCTGGTTTGCAGAATCTGATTCTTATGTGTCTGAAGTCTGCTTTTGGATCCTGGGAGGAAAGCACATTGAAGTCTCCAAAGAGTCGCTGGTGACAAATGTCTACTGCATTTCCTGATGGTAGGGAACAAAAGTGAAGCTTGAAAAGAGAAAACACACTCAGTGGAATCCTCTCTCCTTCAGCTTCTTTGGAGCCAAATGCTGACCTATCAGATTGTTACACCCCCCTCCCCCGGGTTTCTCCCTTCCACACTGTGGTCTGTTCTCCAGAAATATATCCTTTCTGCTCTCACACTGGATGGAATTATAGAAAACAAACTGGAGGTTCCCAGGCCTACATTTTCTCACAGCCAGGAAAGGAGCAGGACATGGATTACCCTCTCCATCCTCAACCCCCACAACCTCCTTTTCAAAAGGAAACTTAAAAAAATATATAGAGAAAACATAAGTTAGCAGTCATCTGGCAATGAATGAGCGAGCACGGTTCTCTTTCAAAATAATAATGACGTCAAACTTTGTAGAAAAAGGAAACTAGCCTCTTTGTTCCAAAGACTCTATAAGATAGATAAATATCTCTTAATGCATAAATACAGAGACTTAAAAAAAACCTTTAAAAAAGACATTTGCTTGTCTAGACTTATAGGAAAGCATCATAAAACTGTTATTTTTTAGTGGGCCAAATTCTCTCCCAGTACAATCTTATCAGCCCCGGAATGAACTGAATTCAGTTTTTAGATTGGATTTGGCAACTTGAAGTCAATTCTTTTCCCATTTATCTGATACAGACCTGGATTAACATATTAACAAAAGTTTTGATTTTTTTTTTAAATTTGTGTGCTATGTTTTTAATAAGCAAAGTGTCTTCTACTTGCATTAACCCAGAAGACAGTTTCTCAAACTCTGCCAAAGAAGGACTCTCGGTGTGAGATGGTTTGAGATCTGGTTGGAAGGGTAAGTTTGCTCCCCTTAGATCTAACATCTTGTCTTACAAGGGTGTGTTGTGGGACTCCTTGGTACCTCAAGCAAGGTATCAGTATCATTTATGGGATTAGGGTGTTGGTACAAAAGAGACATAGTGTGTTATTTCACAGAAAGTCTGAGAGCATCTGGGAATTATGAGAGCATTTGTGAGTAACATGCCTGGTAGACACATGAGATCAGCCTCTTCCCAGTCTTCTCCACCACTAAAGAGCTGTGGGTGCGTGGACAGAGGTGAGGTAGTGTGGTATGGCAGCTGGAACACAAGTCAACTTGGTCATGTTGAAGCTGTCTTTGCCCTCTACCAACATTTGGTGTCCAAAGGCAATTATTTTTGGGTAAAATGCCTTCCTACTTCTGTGGGGAAAATGCTTCACAAATTTATTTTAAAAAAAATCTCAAATTTCCCTTGGGCATCAAAGTAACTGTTGAACAACACATTGATTAAATGCTAAAATATATGAATCAGAACTATGTGAAACTCATTTTGCTAGGATAAGCCGTGACCTTTAAAACTCAAGGAGCAAGAAAATCTTAGGTATTTGTTTTATTATGTTTTCCAATACAGAAGATGAGGTTTTCATTGGATTAGCAATGAGAATGATGAGTTATCATATTTTCTGGGAAAAAAAAGGTAAGTTACTTCTCTTTATGTCTCACGTGGTAGATTTTATCTAAGAAAAGGCAGGCTTAATGCTTGGGTCCGTACATTTTCTGTGCTCCCTGCTATTGATTTCCTGTGGTGAGTTGGGATTTCCCTGCTTATCTGGGCCTCTGCCCTTCTGTCATGGGAGAATAATGGAAGCTGACATCTTCTGCCCCTGATGAGTTCTCACAATATGCAATGACAGCAGGGATAGAGTACACTTTAACAAGAGTGACTGTGAGTTTGCACCCAGCCAGAACAACCTAGTGACTTAGTGAGACCCTATCTCAAAAGAAAAAAATTTAAAAAGGCTGGGGAATTAAGTCAGTGCAAAGCCTGTGGGCCCAATTCTCCCTAGCACATAACAAAATAAAACACAAATGTAAAAGGAACTCAAACAAACAAACAAAATAAAATAGATTAATGTGATTTTCCCTAACTTTGAATGTTATATGCAAAGTGTGAGGAGAAGGTGGAACAGTGAAGTGTATGTGTACATGAACATGCGTATGCATGAGTGTGTGTGAGTATATGGAGATAAAGGTGACCAAAGACAGTTCATCTGCTGCAAGTTGAATTTCCTTTTCCACAGAAAACTCTTGTTGCTACACCTGGGAGGCGGATGGCTAACACTTTCTGTATGACACGGCAAGGGTGCTTCTCAGCTACCATTGTAGGTTTCCAGCTATGAAAGCGTTCCTCTGAAATGCATGTGATGGTGAGTCTTGATTAGTAGATAAAAAATGACACTGATGCCGATCATATCTGCTGAAGGACTAACCTGAAACAAGAATGGCAAATGATGTAAGAATCTAACAGCTCCGATTGCCTTGCAGTGGTTGATAGGGACCTCTGGGGCAGGAGTCTGCAGGTGAACACATACTAACTTCATATAAAAGTGTGTACATCAACTTGCAATGCTTGTTTCATGTGTGAATCCAGCCTGGATAAGTGGAACATAACAGAGGTAACATGCTCAGATGAATCTGGTTTTTGTGAAAGCTCTGTGACATTGAGCAAGTGATTTTATCTCTCTGGGTTAACTGTGTTCATTTAGAAATAGGGATAACTTCCTTGGGGAGTGTTTGTGAGGCTGAAGCAAATAATGCATGTTTGCTCTCATAAGTGTGAGTGGTAAAAGGTAACCTAGTGTCAAATGAGAAACCTTTCAGTTAGAGATGTAGTTTGAATTTACACATTTATTTTTCCTGAACATAAGAAGACTTTATTAGGAAACCCAAGCCATAAAGAGTTTCAGACTCAGTGGAATAAGATGAAGATGATCATTTCCTCAAAGCAGAGTCAAAGTCATGTTGATAGGAAAATGCATTTCTTGGATAGAATGGTTGATATTGTCTTCCGCAGAAAGTGACTCCTGACAGTGACAAACTGAGTTTTAGGTGGGTTGGGAAAAACCCAACCCCATCTTGGGGCTTTGTCTTTTATCATCTCTTCCACCCATAGAATCAGAGCTTACCCTTCCCCTGTTGGCAGAGGACGTGCATTGTAAAATGTTCTAAGTAGCCTCACCCCAGTGATCATGCACAGGGATTAGTCAATCTTATATCTCCACTTCCCGTTCCTCTCCTGACCAGTATTGTGGTTGCGGAATGTGGTTGGGAAGGACTTTCAGTTGCAGAGCTTTCTGTGCATGCTGTAATTTAAACATACTTTAAACATACGCAGTGAAAATCTTTGAAATGCTTTGCTTTCAAATGTTTGTGGCTGGTAAGTGTCTTTTCCCAATTTAAAAATGTAATGAGCTATTGTTTAACATGCATTTGAAATCATTCTGCTCTCAGTTTTCTCTTCCTTCTCCCCTACAATCTCCTCCCCTCATCTCCTCCTTCTTCCTCAGATCCAACCTCTCCCATCTCACCCCCTGCTACTTCTTCTCACCCCCTCCTACTTCTTCTCACCCTTCGCTCCTCTTTTCTCCTCCTCCTTGCTGTTCTCTTTGATCTCTGAGATGTTTGGCTGGCTTATCATGACAGTATGGCATGAAAAATGTTTGTTCTCTTTGCAATGCATTTTAAGCAAATCCTATGACAGGAATTGAGAGATCACATTAAGAAAACCTTTCTAAAATCTTATGCCCTTCATTTCATAAATATTGCAAACACTGTAATTTATAGATGAGATTATAACAGTCCAATCTCTATTCCAACCTCTGCTTTCCCAAATCTAAGGCCTAAGGAAATGATGAATGAGTTAACATTTGTTCAAGGATTTGACGAAAAGCAATGTTTTAAATGCTTATGTGCTTTGACCTCAAATTGCACTCTTATGGAATTCCCTTTAATGAAGAAAAAGGAAGGAGACAGTGGCAGAAATGACACAAAGTCACAAACTCCAAAATTCAGTGCCTGTGGGTGACGGTACTTGTTCATATAATGCTGGTCTTAAGCACAAGGACACAACTAACAGCTCCTTCCTTGTGGCCTCCAGTGCTTCCTGGGAGAGTCCACATGGCCCTACCTCTCAGAGCCTCCCAGATGGTCATGATCCTTCAGCAGTTTTCAGCAGGGTGGGTGTCCTCTCCAGTTTTCATTCCCAGAATTCTGTCTTTTGTCCTTCAGAGCCCCAGTAGATGATGGAGCAGTTATTCTGTTAAAATAATTTAATCCAGGGGATTGATCACTAATGATGGACGGTCCTCATACCCCAAAAGCCTTGTACTTGCTTTGCAAATAGAAGGGGTAAATAAATTTTTATTAACTACAATGAATTTAATTATTTCTTACACGATTTAAGGAAGTCTTAACTTTGCAGGGCAAATATTTTACATTTTTACATTTAACAGTTATGAAAGATTTTTAAACATTACTTGTATTTAAATCTTATGGTTGGATCAAGGGGAAAGTAATTTGAGAGCTGAAGAGTTTCTCATTAACTGAATATTATTGAGCATTTTTTTCCTCCTCCGGCCTTTGAAGTTAGATCACATAAAGAAGTATCTAACTACGTGAAAGGCTATCTGTGCTTCACCAATATCTTGGAAAATTTTAGCAGCAGCAACCAAATGATTAAGCATTTGCTAAGCACACAGCCTTCCTAGGGCACAGGCAGAAACAGATCCTGTCTTCAAGGAATGCATTTGCTGATAGGGAAAGAAGGACCTCAGAGAACTTCCTGTGTCTGGTTTTATTTCAGGCACACCCTTGACCACTGTATGGGGAAACTCTGATAGTGAATTCTAAGGGAATTTAAGACTCCTGGATGACAGTTTTAGAGATGTGTGTCTCTGCTTCACTAGTTGAATTCCCATTTCCCCCTATGTCAGGAAAGTGAGGCAACTGCAAAGGAATATGGCATTGTTACTGAATGGGGTCCTTGGTGTCCTGAGCAAAGAATTAGACAAGAGATACAGAAAAAGCAGTAGAAATTTACAATTAGTGAAGGCAGAAAAAAATACTCTTTGCAGGGCAAGAGTTGGCTGGTGAAAAAGTTCACAGTGACCCAGCAGATAAGGGGAAAAGGGTCTTTAGTATTCAAAATTCTTGGGTTGTCTTCCCCTTATGCTACTACACATGGAAACATTTGTCTTATCAAAAATCTACTTGGTAACCTGTTTTGAAACTCTATTTTATTGTTATTCTTACCTTTTTTCTCTTTAAAATTAAAGAAAAAATAACTCACTTGGCATATAAGCTGTCCTGTCAAAAAATTCACTTGGCTTCTTGCCAGATGTAAATGAAGGATGAGAATCAGAATCTTTTGAAACCTGAAAAGAGCATCTTTTATTGGTCCTGCGAATAGTGCCAGATTCAGGTGAGGGATGGAAGAAGATTTTTCTGACTGGCCCACAGTGCTCAGGTATAAACTTACTGTCATTTTGGTTCAGTATTCCATGAATGTTCTCTTCTTTTAGGAAACATCTCTCTCAACCTGGCAGCCTGGGTTTTCATGGTCTTTGACATATTCCACCCAGCTCGTGATCTGGTTTACCTCAGTTCTAACCTTCTATCTCAACATTGTAATGCATCTTGATGGAAACTCTGTAGAAAGTTCCTTTTCCCTTTGCAGGCTGGAGATGAAATAGAAACCTGAAATGGGCCACTGCAAGTGTCAATATTGTGCTGTTACAAGCAAAGGCTGATTCATTACACCACTTGCAGTACATGGAGACAACCGAAGGCTCTGTGTATAACAAGCTCCAGCCCACCCACACCATGTCAGCCCTATTCTTTATCTCTTAGTGGATCTCACTGATGTCACTCAACCCAAAGAACACTTACTGAGAAAGGCCTTGAGATCTCTGATCATGCAAAGACTCAGAACACAAGATTTTCCTACTCTCGTGGTCCTTTCCTCCCACTTCCTGGGGCAGGCTCCCTAGAGGACAAAGCCCAAAGGCCAATTTATCCATGGATCTTTCTGTGTAGTACATGGATCCACTTGGAAATTCAATTGTGGGGTTGCCACAGGGCTGCCTCAGGGCTCCTTTGCAGCCATCCTGTGCGTTGGTTAGGAATTGGGTTCTGTCTACTTCCGTGTCTCTTCCGATCAGACGCAAAGTGAACTAAAAGGAAGATCCATGCAGCTCCTTTACTAAAAGAGGAATAGGTACTCTGGAGCAATGCAGAAAGAAATTCTTTATTTTATTTAACTCCAGACTTCACATTTGGGCTGAAAGTTAGCTGGCTCTACCTTGGTTGTGCTGGCTTCAAAAAGCTGGTGGATGAACTCAGATCTCTTAGTGGAGTGAGGAAAGAAGACGGTTCAATTTTTCCATCACTGAGCTGGAAAATTAGATTCATTTAATTCCTGATGAATTACAGAAGTACCAGCATACCTCCCCACAGTAAGTACTTACTTCCTTCAGAAACTCATGCAGGTTATTCACTAGTGAGCAAAGCATTTCCTTCTTCTTAAAATGGCTTCAACTTTATTTCTTGCAAAATAATATTTCTGGTGTTACTTTTCTAAGTATTATTTAGATCTTTCCTGTTCACCATAGAAGCATGAGTTCATTATCTGAGAATGGTCTTTGTGGCCTGGCCCAGGGTTACCACCTTCATATAAACATTAATGATCTCTAAATGCTGCCCCATAAAAAGTTTGTTCCTAAGCTGGGGATGGTGGTACACACCTGCAATCCCAGTACTTGAGAGGCTGAGGCAGGAAGGTTGTTACGAGTTTGAGACCAGCCTGGGCTACATAGTAAGACCCTGTCTCAGTAAACAAACAAACAAACAAACAACAACAACAAAAGAAAGTTTGTTCTTGTGATGAGTGGGGTAGCAGGAAGTTCTCTGTTGTGTCCCTGTTCAGTAGAACTAGAACTACGGGTAGGGAGAAAAAAGATTCTGACTAGGCAATTAGGAAAGTTTCCTTAGCCTTTGAGGGTACCATTGGAACAGGCCTTGTTTGAAGAAATAAGTAGAATTTTATCAGAAGTAGAATTTTATCAGGAAGAGATGAGGTAATAAAGTACTTGGCAGGGATGAGAGTACTTTAAAAAGCAGGCAGGAAAATACACAGAGACATTAATAATATCAGCAACAACAATTCATACTTACTGAAAACTTACTGTGTGCTAGGAACTATTGTAAAAAATCTATATGCTTAAACTTACTTAACTTTCATGACAAACAATGCTAAAACTTTAGGTATACGTAGGGAAGAGGCTAATTAGATCAGACATGTCCAGAGAGAAAGAAGAAGGTATAAAGAAGTCAAGCTAGAAAGAAGGCATGAATGTTCATAAAATCTTATCCTGTTGAATAATCTGTTCCTTTTGATCTCATAAGAACCCATAAACTTTTGTGTTTGCTGTTCTGTTTAGCAAGGTAACGACACGATTGGTATTGTGCTTGATGACAGTAGTGCTGGTTGCCATCTGAAGGATAGTCTGGAGAGGAAAGGAAATAATGCAAAGACCAAATGGAAAGGCCATTTGGGAGAGCAATACGGAAAGGAAATAGCAAATTAACCTTCTCTTTCACTCATGTCCTTACTGAACAAATACTTATCAGAAAATATGCTGGGTATTAAGCACTGTGCAAGGTGCTTGAAAATTGGAGAATGGGAATTTGGTTGTGGAAGGATAGCTACAGTAAAGAGTAAGAGACAATTTAGTTTTTACTTTCTAAGTATCCGAAGGAGGTGACACCATTATCCAAAAATAGAAGCATAAGAAAAGTAAGAAGTCATCTGAAAAATATGACATATATCTTTATTTCAACATAGTTTTTCTGTACACAGCAACCTAATTTGGGTATAGAGGAAAAGCACGGGAGTTAAGCTTGCAGGGACATGTTGTTGTTTTTGGGATCAAACGCCATGTTGGATCACAGCCATGATGGCCCTGGAAGTGTTTTATTCGGGCAGAAGCCCATCAGTTCTCTGCTTAGTGTGCTGCTTTCTGGCTGCTGTGATGTGAACAGCTCTGCTCTGTGGCAGGTCCTTACACCATGCAGTTTCTGCTACGGATTGAAAATGTGAGCCAAAAAAACCCTCTTCTTTAAGTTGTGGCTGTTAGGTATTCTGTGGCAACAAAAAGAAAGCGACTAATGCAGCTGGTGTCTCCCCCAAATTCATATGCTGAACCCGAATCACTAGTGCAGTTGTATTAGGAGGTGATTAGGTCATGAGCTCATGAATAAGATTAGTAAAGCTAAGAGAACCTGTGTGTCTGTTCTGCCATGTGAAGACACAAGAAGGGTCATTTATGAAGCACAGAGTAAGCCTCCACAAGACACCAAGTCTGCTCCTACCTTGATCTTGGATTTTCTAGATTCTAGAACTGCGAGGAATAAACTTCTGTTGAGTATAAATTACCAATCTCAGGTATTTTGTAATAGCAGTAGGAATGAACTAAGATGGACCCATTATCCAAAGCTTTGCCTGATTATTTCAACTTGCAGAAATGACTTGCTCTTCTATAGGTGCCTTATCTCCTCCAGTGGATCTGTGAGTGCCATGCAGAAAGGCAATTGTTGGTTCTGAGGACCCCCCCACCCCGCCCCAGGACAGTTCTTGCACCTTTCAGAGTCCCTTAAGTGTGCACTGGTCTTTGGACTGGGGTAGGTTTGTAAGATTTCTGAAGGTCGCTATGTTGCAGTACAGATAGTCAAAGTGAAGTTCTCTTTTCTTTTCTTTTTTTTTTTTTGGTACTGGGAATCAAACTCACAATCTCACACTTGCCAGGCAGGTGCTTGCAACACTGAGCAATATCCCCAGCCAAAAGTTCTCTTTTCTTGTGGAGCTGGGCTCCTCATAATCCTCTGGATGCACTGATACCTTATGGTTGCATATGGCTCTCCCTTTGAAAATCACCTTCAGAACTGCACTGTTTATCAGCAATCATGCCATACAAATTCCTTAGATAAGAAAAAAGCTTATTTTTTGCTTCATTGATTAAAGATATTTCATTGGTTGCTTGTATTATCATTTAAAAGAAAATGAATTAAGTATTTCCCCCAAAATACCCTGGACAAACCTGAAAATATATGAATTTTGTGTTTCTTGTTCTTTATCCCAGTATTCTAAATGTAATGTCTGCTAATAAAAGTATTCAGTATTCACAAAAAGGTCTCTGAGATGACCTCAAACGATGGATAATATTGCTATACACTTAGTTGAGATCTGAGAGATTTGAGAAAAACATGCTCTATGAGTAGGAGTTTCAAAATTAATTGCAACTGAGCAGAAAACCCAAAGCAATTTGAACTTTTAATTTTAAGTGCTGTAATGGGTGTCCAGTGCCAAAAAGAAAATTAGTTTAGTGGCTTTCAGAAAAATCAGAGAGTATGTTACATATTTAATTGTTTTAAGCCTCAGCAAGACTGTTTTTATGAATGTGCTTGATTTGTGTCTATGTATTAAAATGAAATAGAGTTGAATAAACCTGGAATAGATAAGGAAACAAATATTGGAAATATACAAGTAGATTATACTTTATAACTACAGTATTACTGTGTTTAAATGTTTTATGTAAATGTGTATGTTTGGATAATGTGTTGATGTGGAATTACACATGTGAATATAATACAGTATAGTGGGTTTTATCTATTACATACTGTCTGATCATCACTGAGATGAATAAAGAGTAAGTTTACATTTCCCATGTCAGCATGTCAACATGAATAGAACTTCATGCTGTTATTTGTGAAAAGCCCAGGCTTTTGAAAATAACAAACATCAAATTGAACATGAGCATTAATCTTACACTGGAGTGAGGGGGAGACTCTATTGAAGACACACAGAAAGATTTGAATATATTGATAATGTGTTTCTTTGGCTGGTTGATATGCACATGAATATTGATTGTATTCATCCTTTTACATTTCTGGCATGAAAAATGTTCTATAGTACAATACTGAAAATGTCTAATTCCTTTTTGAGAATTTTTGGGAATTCTTGTTTGTCACAGTTTCATACTTACCTCTGATTCTACTGTTCTCTTGTTCATGATGTCTTTAGGAAGCCACTCCACCTGCTGATTAGGTTGTCCCCTCCTACAATGCCTCAATGCACACAGGAGATTTAGCCCCTTTCCTTGACTTACACATGCGCAGGACTTGCAAAGTCAGCAGTCTTAACTATTTTGCAGAGGTAGAGGCATTCACTTCTTAAGAATGTAAGCAGTATTCAGTGCTTCTGGCCACCACTGAGCATTGTATCATCAACACTGCATTCCTGGGCAGAACCCCAAAATTTCCCACCCTATATTGGGTCCTTTTTACCTTGCTCAGCCCATCTGTCCCAAATTGTCTTTAAGCACTCGAAATTCCTCTTGCTTTATAATGAAGAACAATTTTGGCCTTTCCAGTCTTAATTGTTGACTTTACATTATAGGCATTGAATAAATATTTTTGAAAAATGACTAAAACTCACTTTTGTCTCTCTTGTTCATGTCCAAAACCCCTGTAATTCCAGCACTTGGGAGGTTGAGGCAGGTGAGGCAGGAAGATTGCCCCAAGTTTGAGGCCAGCCTGGGCTACATAATGAGTTTAAGGTCAGCCTGAATTATATATAGACATCCCATTGCAAAACAAAACAAAACAAAACAACCCACAATATTCTCAACATGTCTATTAAGCAAATAATAGTCTAGAAGTCCTGAGATTTCTTTTTATAGGTCCTGATCCCTTCAAAAGGATTTGTGGTTACCAGTAACAACTTTTTTCTTTTTGCCATTAAATGCAATATTACGAACACGATAAAGGGTTTCAGATTTACTTAGGCTGACCTAACATATTTCATATATATGTATATATGACATAAAAGTTAAACAAAATACCAGTAGAAGTAAATCTTATAAGAATATGGAGGAGAAAATCATTGGAAGTTGGAAAAGGATGGCTTATAAGGTAAAATTTCACAGGTAATTGAGACAAGAGTTACTGTTTTTGTCCTTTGGTGCTAGAGCTCAACACAGGGCCTCACCTTGTAAGGCAAGCACTCATCCACGGAACTGCACCTCCAGTGAGGGTTAGCCTTAAACTACTTGAAAGGGGAGGGCATAGTGTATGGAGAAACTTGTAAGCAAAGGAGAGGAACAAGAGACGATTTCATTGTAAGAAAAAATCCATTAGTGAACTCAGAAACAAGATGAAAAAGCCTGAGGGTTGTCTATATGTGAATGTGGAGTATATCTTTGCACATGGCCATTTTTTAGGGGGAAAATTATTATGAATGAAATTGAAAGATGCTGTGGACTGAGTTATGTCCTCCAAAGCACATGATGTTGAAGTCCTAATACATAGTGCCTCAGAAAATGATCGTATTTGGAAATAGGGCCTTGATAGAGGCACTTAAATTACCATGAAACTTTAGAGTGGGCCCAAATTCAATCTATTGGCTTCCTCATAAGAAGAGGAGATGAAGATATGCAGAGAGCTGTCTGGGACATGCAGAGATACAGAAGAAATGGCACAGAAGGAGGGCAACACTTGCCCACCAAGAGGAGAATCATGAGAGGCATCTGATGTGTGAGTACCTAGATCTTGGCTTCCAGACAGCAGAATGGTGAGAAAAGAAGTCTTATTTTTAAGTACTCAGTTTGAGGCAATTGTTAGAGCAGCCTAAGCTGATTTACATACAAGGTCTTGGAATAGGAGAAAAGAATGGAATTGCAAATAGTGAAGTAGTGTTTGGTGGTAGTAAAAGGCATGTTCTTTTTTGAGAAAGTCTACTTTTGAAGTTAAAAAAAGATGAGGAAATTAACACTAGGTGATTTAAATATACTCAGTCAGATTATTTGGGGTGGGGAGTGGCAAGATTTAAAACCCAATATGAAAAGTGTTGGTAGGAAAAAAGACAGGCTGCACTAAAATAAAATAAAAAGCTACTTGGCAAGTACTCATGTATGGCAGCTTTATGGTTTTCTTCAACAATACTTGGCTGCTTTGAATTAAATATTGTTGTTCCGGACAAATTGTTATGGATGGGAAATCAAGGGGTATAAGAGATTCTTGAGTGTAAGGCAGCCATAGAAAAGACCGACTCTCGTTTCCATTTAGTAGGAAACAATTGAAGAGAAAAGGAGGCCAATAGTGTGAGGGGTAGAATCAGAACTGAGGTAATGAAGGTCATGATGAGGTTATAGAATTTTGGTCCGTGAAAAAAACAAAGGGACGCAGACAATGGAGTCTGTGACGAGGAGATATTTTGAAATTAAGATTTTGCTGAGAGTGTTCAGTATTGCCTTAGATTTACTTGTATTTATAATGTAAGTTCAATGATTTGGAAAGAAGAACTCAATCAAACATATGCTATGCATCTAAAAATTAAAACATAAATAGCAAAATGCATACTAATCTGACAAATCCATCTGACAGTCAAATCATAAATAGCAAAATAGAGGGTAATTTGACATAATGCTCCTTGTGTACCTTGATTCCATCTAGAAGTTGGTGCCAGAATTTGCTTTATTTTACTGTGCTTCACTGATTATAGTTAACTACATTACTAAACAAGATTTGAAAATTTTAAAAATAGAAGAGTTATGAAATCATCTTAGCTTAGATGACATTCTGAAATGTTATCCAGAGGATGGAAGTTTCAAGTGAGCTAAGAAAAATGTCGATAGCAAAATCCATTCTTTCATTCCAAAGGAAGTTCTGATTAGTGCCATATAAAGGACATTATATAGCTCCTGTGATGAGAAAGTGAGAAAAGTCCCACACTCAATGCTCTTCTATTCAGAAAAATGAAGAACAGATACCTGTGAGACAAATTTCCCTGTTTTCTTCCCTTTTGCTATAGGAGAAGGAATGTTCTACCAAACCTTTGGCTGTCAACCAACCACAACTGATTGGCCCAGGAATGGTCATGTGATCCAAATTAGACCAATGATTCATTTCCTTGAGAGGTATGAGGTGAAACTGGGGATCCAGATTTCGTATCTTGAAAATGAAGCCAACAGGGGTTGGGGATTTAGCTCAGCGGCAAAGCGCCTGCCTGGCAAGGGCGAGGTCGTGAGTTCGGTTCCCGGTACCGGAAAAAAATAAAAAAATAAAAAAAAATAAATGAAAATGAAGCCAACAAACAGAATCACAGGTGAGATACAGAGAATTTGATGCCATATATATTCCCAGTTCCCAGAAATTTGAGAGCCATCTTTGCCATTTTAGTGGCTTAATTAGTCAACTCTTCTTTATAGTGCAATTTGGAATTCTTTGTATGAGTTCTCTTTTAAGACTTAAACTGATTTTAGTTGGGTTCTGTCACTTGCAACTTAAAGACTCTTAACACATATAATGAAGTAAGGTAGGTGCTCAGTCAGGGTCAAATCTGCTCTGAAATAAGACCACATTCTCTAGAGTTTTAAAGGAAAGGCAAATGGTCCCTGGGTTAAAATGGGTTGTTAGGAAGATTTATTCTTTAAGCCAAATGTAGGTTTTCCCTTCCACTCAACACCAGTGTCATCAGGCAGGCCCCATTCAGCCATTGTCTTTCTTTTTAAAATTTGTTCAGTGTGTCAAAGGTCTGACTTGTTTTCCATCTCTCTATAGAGCTGAAACCGCCTTCTCTATTCTTTTGGGTTCTGCCTGGATTTAGAACAGGATATAGCTTTATTCCTGTCTCTGCTTTGTTGCTGCCCCGAAGGAAACTACAATAAATAGCCTTTTGTTCTCTGAGTTTACATCTGTGAGTTTATGTGAACTTCTAAAGGAATGAGACAGAGGATAATAAACTGATAATGTAAGGAAGTTTGTCCCTCCGGTTGTTCTATAACCTTCTCTACCTGGCTGTCTGTCACAGGAGATAATTTATAGGGACTATATTAATGAATTTTTTACTTTTGGTTTCTGGTTGGAGTTTTTAAGGGAGAGCCTTAGCAGGACTTCAAAATGCGGAGAAGAGAGTGAGATCAGGTATTTATTCTTGTGGCTTCCTCCTTATTTGGTCACTAAGTTCAGCTGCTTCCCTCAGCTAAAGATTGCAGCACACCTTGATACCAAGGTTCTACACGCCATGGTCTGTAAGTCAAATGGAACCCACTACTTTTTTGTATAGCTACCAGCTGCATATATTTTAAAACATTGAAAATATATTTTGCAAATACATAAAGACTAGTTCACAGTACATGAAAATTGCATGAAATTTAAGTTTCAGTGTCTGTAAATAAAATTTTATTGAAAGACAGCCACAACCACTCCTTTACTTGTCTCTGACTGCTTTTTGCTACAGTGGCAGAGCTGAACAGTGGAGACAAACAGACACAAAGCTCAGAAAACAAATATTTTCAATATGGTTCTTTCAGAAAAAATCTATTCTATCCCAGTAAAAGTCTGTTACATGACTTTCTTCTTCCAGGTTTAGTTAAGTCTCCTCTGCTCCTCCCTCCTCTGTTCAGGTATGGGGAAAATTGTGGAAACTCTGGGTTTCCTGACCCCTTCATTTCCCAACCCTCTACACATATCTTTTCAAGCACTTGCTTTAGTAAACTCTTCTCAGTTTATCCTAATTTGAGCATGTCATCTCTCTGCTGCTGAGATTCAGACAGACTTTCTTTATAAAGGTGAGACCTTAAAAAGTATGAGTCATGGTGCCCTAAGTATTTGTGTTTCTCTATTTAATTAATGAATAGCTGGGAGCTTAGTTAGACTCTGGCTCTCTATTTTTGTTACAAATGGTGGAAGTCATAGAACTTCTCCACCTCTTCCAAGATACCCTCTTTGAGAATGGCCACATGGGAATCAACACATTTCTTCACTTAAAGAGATTACTTTTGCATGAGAAATGACTGACTCATCTTGCAACAACAACATGAGAGCTTTCCTCCCTGCTGAGGATGGCAGAGCAAGAAAGAGAGAAAGGACCTGGGTCCCTGACAAGGTCAGCTCATTGGTGACTCACCCTGGCATTGCCCCAAGCTTGGCCTTTTTCTATGAAACAACAAACTGCCAATTCTTCAGCCATGTCTAGGGTAGTCTTCTGATACCTCCAGCAGGATGTACCCTAACTCATGTGTATTCCAACTTATCAATCATTTCTTGTCTTTTGTTTCCCACTGAAACTGACAGATTTTATTTTTTTACATAGTAATTATTGCACAGTTGAATGATGGGTTTAATGCTCTTTTTCTTTTCCAAGAATACATTTGCTTTAGGTCACAAAGGTACTGGATGAATCTAACCACTCTCACATAATAAGATTTAGTTTATGGAACCTGACAGGTGGAAATGTCCACAAAGAGAGTCTTGTTTGGGGCTTTTCAAGCTGAGCCCCCAAAGTCATTTAAGTTGCCCATGCTAATGTGTGATGGGAGAACCCAGCAGGTGTCTTCAGCCAGGGAAGTGTGTGTAGGATTTTTAAAAAATTATTTTATTTGTTTAATCTTTTGTGTAGGATTTGATTTGCATGCAGGATTTTCCTTGCCAAAATTAAATCAAAACAAGACATCAAAACAAGAAACAAAATGAGACTATGGAAACCACAATTGGAGCATTTCGTGATTTTTCAGCCCCATTCCATCCCCACTGCTTTGTGGTTGGATCTGCCTGGTACTGTGTACCAAATACTTAAACATTAAAATATTACGGGACTTATTTCTTTGTTCCAATCACCAATTCAGTTCAGTCAACTGCCAGTGAATATTTACCATTTGTCTAGTATTATTCTAGGTGTTAGAGATACAAGGACAACAGTCTAGTTGAGGAAACATATATCAAAAGCCAATTTCAGTGCAATATAATAAACACTGCATAGTGCCAACATTTGTAACAGTAGTATCAACTCATAGGGAATTAATGTTTTCATGTGCTAGGCTTTCCCTCCCCCCACCTTTTATGTGCATTATTTCATTTAATTCTCAAATGAACCCTTAGAAGCGGTTATTATATTTTTTTAAAAAATCTCCGTGATATAGCTCAGGGAATTGGGAAGAGTTTAAGTTTAACATAGCTCCAAATATGCTGGAGCTATGTTCATACATTAAGTTGTTCATTCAGAAAACATGTTATTAAGGGCTATTGTACTTCAGAGATGATGATTATCAATCATTTATAAGTAAATCATTTATAAGTAAATAAGTAAATTTATAAGTAAATTTATAAGTAAATTTGAAAAATACATCATTTTTAAAAAGCCTAATGGTTGGGATCAATTAGTTGTAAACACCACTGCACTCGGACCAGCCAAAAACGCCTAATGATTAATGTAATTAAACCATATTGAGCCCATCTTATAAATTTCAGTTTTAAATTATTGTTCAGTTTTTCAGTTTCCAGTTAATTCTTCCTTGCGTCTCTATTTGTTTGTCCACACTTTCAAACTTTCCATTTGTGTCAAGAGTATTTTCCCTTCCTTACTGGACCATTTCCTAATAGCTGCTTAAGTTCTTTTCATATCTTGATATCATCCTAGAATTGGTGTCTGTTGATTGTCTTTTTCCATGACAAAAAAATCTCACTGGTAAAGTGAGATTTTACGTTTTTCCTAAGCTGTGTAATTTTGAATTGTATACTGGACCCTTAAATATTGGGTTAGTAGTCCTTGAGTCTTTGAATACCATGATAAATGTCAATATTTTTGTTTTAGCAGGCAAGCAAGGTTAGATTCTGGGTGTAATTCTTTATCAGTCTGCTGTGGGTTATGGATTCAAAGTTACTCTTATTTTCAGAGTACTTTGAAACTTTCCTAATTAACATAGTTTTAAGAACCCTATTAAACATATAACTAAATTGACAAGAAAAGAAGGAAATTCTTAAAAAGAAAACAAAAATTCCCTCTTCTTACATAAAAGCCCCCAATAAAGAGTATCTTTGATTATAAAGGATGAATTAAAACAGAAAAAAAGCAAAAATCAATGTTCTCCATTTCTCAAGATAGAGTCTAATTTCCCTCTCTAATTTCCCTCTTTTTAAACCTGAACTATTCTCATAGACAGAGGTGGAATGGTGCCCTGTCACATGATAACAAAGATCCTTCATTTGATTCTCTATCTTGGCTTCCCTCTGGGAGAATTCAACAAGCAATGCATTGTGAGAATACTCAAGCAGCCTGGGGAGAGACCCTTATGGAGAAGAACTGAAACGTTTTGTCAGTAATTAACATCAACTTGCCAGCCATGTAAGTGAGTCATATTGGAAGCACACCGTCCTTCTTCAAACAGGCTGTGTCCCCACCGGAGAACTGCCTGGCTAAATCTCTCCAGAATCCCTGACCTGCAGTACCTGAGATGATAATGAATGTAAATTGTTCTCTCTACTGTAGGTGGTAATTTTGTTATGTAGCAATATAAACAATAAATATATTAGACAAATACTATAAAACGTGGTTATATTGCTACATTTGTGTATATTATCATCAGACAAAATATTAATATGAGTAAATAAGATAACTACATAAAGATATTTTGATTCATATGAAAGAAATGGCATTTATAAACTAATATGCACTTAGTATAACCTCAAGATACATAAAGAAAATATTGACACTATTGTAAAGAGAAAATTAAAAATCCATTGTGGTGGGAAATTTTATGATACCTTTGTTGGTAACATGTATCAAAGAGCAAAAAGCCAATGTGATATAGAAGATTTGAAAACACAGTTACATGCTTGATCCAATAAGCATTGCATTCAACAATGGAGTATATCCATTCTTTTTAAGTACACATGAAATAGTTAAAACATTTGGATAAAGCAAATCTACACATTTCCAAAAATTTGAAATCTATAAATGAATACTAAATAATGTGCAGTAATTCTGTATTTCTGTATGGCTGAGAAAGAGTGTATGTTACACAAAAAAAGAAAGAGAGTTAGGGATATAGTAGCAAAGAGACAGAGAGCGGGAGGGAGAGAAGGGGAGGAAGAAGAGGAAAAAACAGAGAGAGAGAGAGGAAGGGAGGGACAGGACCAGATGTTCATACAATCAAATAGGCAACAATTTACATGGCTCCTTTTGAGAAGTACATTCACATAATAAATACTTAGATAAACAGCTATTCTATTCACCCTGCCAGTGTCTAAAACTTTCCCACCATATTCCCTCTTTAGTACTAAAAGCATTTGCTAAGATGTCAGGGTTATCTGGATGGACTAATCCACAGAGATATCTGTCTTTAGACAATTTTTTTCTTTTCCTAGTCTGGTCTCTGGCAAGAGGGGATACACTGGGGAATAAAAAGAGAATGTTTTGACTGGGGAAAAGAAGAGACGATTCGGAAAGACCCAGAACATGGGATATTGCCACACTGGAGAGCAGTTCTGCAAAACACACAGTGGTGAGGATACCTCACATAGATAGGAAGGTACAGAGAGGAGGAGAAAAATGCTTGTATTTTGGTGTCTACATGGCCCCACTGATTGGCTAGGCTGCCCTGAACTAGGTCTGGGATATTTTAGTAGCTTCATCACCTAAATTATTACAGTAGAAAGGATGGAGGGCAAGCTCTTCCTCTACTCACCAGCATGTTTGCCCAGTCCTTATGAACAGATTTAATGGCTTTCCTTCCTTCTGCTTCTGCTAAGATCACCTTGCCCCTGAGCTACTGTTTTTCTGCAGATTTATGCTTTCTCCCTCTTCCTAGGCCCCTAGAGTTGTAACATGTTGCTTATCCTCCATTTGTTGGCTGGGGTTTAGCAACAGTCCAGAGGGACTCCATGGTACCACACTGGAAAATTCAATTGCATCCTGGATTGATGCTGTCTTCCACTGATCCCATGTTTTCCAGGACACTTTAGTGAGTTTAATATGGATTGCTGATCATTATGCTTGGATGGGAGCACCAGAATTTGGTAAATTTCTCTGGATTGGTCTATTTGTTTTAAAATTTTTGAGCTTCCATGATTGCCCCTGTTGAGACTGCATAATAATTTGAAGTTTATTTACCCACAGAATAATAGAGGAAGAAGAAGAAGAAGAAGAGGGAAGAGGGAGGAGAAGGAGGAGGAAGAAGAGAAGGGAGGGCGAGAAGGAGAGGGAGGGGGAGGAAGGAGAAGAGGAGGAAGAGGGAGAAGAAGTAGAATAACTCTTACAACAAAACAAATTTATGTCTTTTAATTTTACCAGATGATTCCAAATAACCACAAGGCTCCATGTGCCCAAGGTTTGGGCTGACATAATGATCAAAGTAGTATGCTCAAGCAAGCAAAAGGGAATACAAATACTATCAGTAAAATTGTCTTTAATGTCCCTCAGAATCCCATCCCACAGAGACTCTTCTTTTCAAGACAGTTTTTACAATTCTATCCTTTTCTTTCACACCACACTGCTTCTGCACTTTTCTATTTTCCTGAATGGGGAAAATGACATTCTATCTCTACCGGGCAAAGCCGGGACTGTTTACACTCCCATCACCATCACCACACCCAGATCCTCAATACCTACAGGTGATCCAGTCTTCCCTGGCCTCAGAGATACCTTAATCTTCACAGAAAGAAGTTTGTGGGGTGTGTGGGGAAGACAGTTCCCCTTCTTGGACTGCTTTTCTCATAAGAAAGTATCCCATATCTTGGCAGTAAGCACTAGCATTTTTTCACATTTGTCATAAGCTACTAACCACAATTAATGTACAAGAGTGTTTTAAGTCACAGGGGTCAGGCTTCACCACAGCAATGTGTCTGGGACAAACAGCAACTTTGAGAAGGGAAAGGTCTGGCAGAAGAGGAGTCAATACATTCATCACACTTATATATGCTCTTGAACAGAAGCAGGCTGCAAGTATTCGACAAGTAAGGAGTCTGGAACCAACAGTTCAATACAGGAATCAGCTGTGATACATCCACATGGTGACATCCATGCTAAATCCATTTAGCTCAAATTAACCTCTTAAGATATATGACTTCTTTATGTTGGAAAGAGAATGTGTAATTTAGGCCAAAAAGATGTAGCAGGATAAGAAATCAACCTGTTTAAAGCCAACCCTATCCCCTGCCTCCTGATCACTCTTATTCTTTATCTTTAACCACTTTTAAATGCATCTTCCTCAATCTATAAACAAGATCAAATCTCTCTCCCATTCTAAAGGAAATATTTGGTTCCTTCCTTTCTATTAAAACTAACTTACTTTAAAGGGCAGTTCAAACTGAGTATGTTATTAATATTATTCTAAACATATCATGATTGTATACATTTATGGGTAGAATGTGATATTTTGATATATGTAAACATTGTGGGATGACTAAATCAAGCTGATTAACTTATCTGTCACTTTATTATTTTTGTGATGAGACACTTGAATTTAATTTTAATTATTTAAAAATATATAGTACATTATTATTAGCTCTACCCACTCTGTTGTGCAATAGGGCTCAGAACTTACTCATCCTGTTTGAAACTTTGTTCCTTCTGACCAACTCCTCTACCTAATCTTGTACCACCTTTGCTACCAGCCTCTGGTAAACAACATTCTACTCTTTACTTCTGTGAGTTCACCTTTTTAAAGATTATGAGCTATTTGGTGTTCTATGGCTGGCTTATTTCATTTAGTATAATGCCTTCCAGAAATGACAGGATTTCCTTCTTTTATTTTTTCAGTAGGAATAGTATTCCATTATATATCTATATAGATACAGAAGTATCATATGGTCTTCATCCATTTAGCTATCAATGGACACTTAGACTGATTTCTTATCTTGGCTGTTGTGAGTAATGCTCTTTGAACACAGGAGTGCAGGTGTCTCCTCGACATTCAGTTTCTTTGCATATGACCCTAGGGGGTGGGACTGCTACATCAGTAAATTGTTGGATCTATTTTTAGAATTTTTTTTTTTTAATTTTAGAAATTAAAGGAGGAAAATACTAACAGACTGACAACATTTTACAAAATAGCATAGGATCAGTACAGACATTACAGAGTTACAAACAGAGTGGTAGGGAATTAACAATGCTTATTGTATTGCATATTGATATCTTCAATGTAGTTTCTCATGAAAACACATATAGACATACAAAGCTAATCAACCAATG
>NW_004955457.1:358009-359859 GCF_000276665.1 Chinchilla lanigera
TTAAAATAAAAAAAAAAAAAGAGCTTCAGTTGAATATTTTGCAGGCCCCTTGAATCTACAACACCCAAACTGAACTCAGGTCAACCTCACTTACTTCCTTACAGGTATTATTCAATTTACACCATCAGAAACTTGACAATTATTCTATACATTTATTCTTCACATTTTCTCATTCTTTTTATTCCTGAGTTTACTGATTCACCACCCCCAAACATTCTTTGAATTTGTTCCCACCTCTCTGGCCCTAATTCTCATCCTTGTCTTCCTTCCTCTAACCTGTTACAATTGTCCCCAGCTGATTGCCTTAATTCCAAACTTTCCTCCCGCAACCTCACATCCTCCACACTGCTATCAGAAAGATCTATCTAAAAATTTTTAAGCTTCCTTTGTTTAAAAATCTTTCAGTGTTGTCTTATATTAAGGATAAAATGCATGCTTCACTGCACAGCACAAAAAAACATTGATGATCTGATTCTTGTACACGACTCCAAACTCATCTACTTTCTGTCCCAAAGTCTAATAATATAAAACAACTTGTGTTTTTCTAACTTTGCTATGTTATTTCATAGCTTGGAATATTTGTATTGTTCCCTACTTCTGCCCCTTCTACTGACATAGTCTTGTCCTACAGTACTTATACTGGGTATCATCTCCACTCCCAAAGCTTTCTCTGATAGGTGCTCTGTGTTTACCATGTTCCAGGGGCAGAATGCCTAAAGTGCTGATGTGCAGCCTGTCCAGGTACTTAGTCCAGAAGTATCATAGCTTGCCAACTATTCAACTTTCAGCAAGTTAATTAGCTCATCTCTCTCTGCATCGGCAAGTACTCAGTATTTGTCTGCTCCTTCCGTTATGGTCACTTGTAGCCCTCCTTTCCAGTGTAAATGAACAGCCACGTTGTCCCCGGGGTCTCTGAGAAGTTTAGAAGGACTTCACTCTATTGCACTGATCTTCAGAGGCCAACAAAAATGTGTTTGAATGAAGAAGCAGTGTGAATTACTGTTTTCTCACTTCTGCAATTACCTTCTTAGTTAAGTTTTCGGAGGGTTGGGGAGGTAGGGAGAAATTCATTCTTCCAGCCTCGTTGTTTTTTGCCTTCCTTGTATTTATCCAAGTGAGATGTCTTGCTCCTAAGGAAAGAGAATTGTTGACTTCATATGTTTATGTGACCTTCACTGCCATTCATCCCAGTATATATCATAATTGTTTGGGCTTTTCATTAAAAATGACTAGAGGAAAAAGTTAAACATAGAATCAGTTTATGTTGAAACAAAAGACTTAAAAAAATCAATGGGACAGCTGTATAAATTTGATTTGTTTTAGCACTAAAATTCAAGGAAATTCTTATTTTCTGAAGTGTCTTCCATCTTTCACGGTTTAAGACTTCCTCCAAATAAATTCTTTAACAGCAAAGATTTAAATGAATCTCAGGTTCTATGTGCAAATCATCAGAAAGCCAGCGCCATTGCCTAATTGACCCAGAAACTAAAATATCCATTTTGTCATTATATTCCACCCTTTCAGATATAAAATTAGTGTGCAGTGTATTTTCCAGCCCTCCTTCCAAATCCTTTTCTCTTTACTCTTTTTAGATCCATTTTAATGACCCAAATGATGCGATTTGGATAACTTCTTTTGGCTGCTCTTTTCAGAATACAGTTGACTTCATCATTAAGCAACATCTCCCAATATTTAAACTAATTGCTTTGTTTTGTCAGCTTCATCTCCCAGTTTTGGGTCATATTGTACAGATTTAATTCTAGCTGGACATTTGAACTCTCATGTCTAAAAACTCCTCAATCATTTTGTGTTCCTATGTAAACTCCTCAATCATTTTGTGTTCCTATCAT
>NW_004955457.1:362594-364057 GCF_000276665.1 Chinchilla lanigera
ACCAGTCTGCATTCCCACCAGCAGTGGAGAAGAGTTCCTATTTCTCCATAGCCTCGCCAGCATTTGTTATTGTTTGATTTCTTAATGCTAGCCATTCTTACTGGGGTAAGGTGGAATCTCAGTGCTGTTTTAATTTGCATTTCTCGAATGACTAATGATGTTGAACATTTTCTCATATATTTATTTGCCATAGAATTTTTTTTTGAGGAACTTCTATATAGTTTTCTTTGACTACACTAATTTAATTTACATTTCCACCAACAATATACAAGAGTCCCCCTTTTTCTACATCCTTATCAACTACTGTTACTTTTCTTACTTTTGGTAAAAGACATTCTAAGAGGTATAAGGTGATATTTCATTGTAATTTTAGTTGACATTTTTTCTTTTTCATTGTTCACTTTCATATTATCCATTGCACCGTGGCAAAAGCCACCAAGGAAATCTTTATCACTGGGCACCATGAGCATACATTTCATCTGTCTTAGTTACTTTTCTCATTGCTGAGACAAAATATTCAAGGCTCAAAATTAAAGGAGGAAAGGTTGATTGTAGCTCACAGTTTGTAGAGGCTTCAGGTCATAGCAGCTGGCTCCAAGGCAGGTGGCATGGCAGAGGAGCACAGCAGATGAGAAGTAATTCATGGCAGGCAAAAGGCAGCAAAGCAGTGAAGTAGTGAAGCAGTGAAACAGCAGAAGCAGCAGTAAGCCTGCCTCTCCCTTTTTCCCCTTCTAGGCTATAAACCTTTTGACTAGTGCCACCCATACCCGTGGTGGGGTACCCTTAATCCCAGCATCACACAATCTAGATTGAGCCACCTTTGAAAAAGCCCCACCTAGGACCACATGAGGCTTTGGGGGGACATCTAGGTGCAAGCCATAACACTATTATTCACCTTACTGAGCTTTTTAGTAGTAATTATTTATTTACTCATTCATTCCTTTGGTACCCTACCACCTAATGTCCATGGTACTGTCACCTCTCTCACTCTCTCTGGCTTAGTCCCTGTGCATGTTCCTGACTTTACCCAGCCCTTAAACTGACTTTAATGAACCCCAAATTTCTGTCCTAAGGTCTCTGTCCAAATTATTCTATGCACTTTCCCTGGTTTATCTTCTCCATTGTTTAGCTAACTAGCTCCATATACTTGCAAAGTAATATTTTTAAAATAAAAGTTTGAGAGTATTTCTTTCTTGATTAATCCCATCACTGCTAACTACAGGAAAAGTTGAAATTTCTTATTGTAACTTATAAGGTCCTCCTTGCTCTTGAAGCAACAAGCTATTTTTTAAATGAATGTTTGTTCAGTGAGTGAGTGGATGACTCACAGACCTGTGTCTCAACCCATGAACTTTTCCTTGAGCTCTAAATTTGTGAACTTCATGCTTGATAAAGAGCTTCAGTTGATGTCAATGAGTCTTTGATTGACCAGTATTGCATGTCTATATCTGTTTTCATGAGAA
>NW_004955457.1:366082-539764 GCF_000276665.1 Chinchilla lanigera
ATCATTTTGTGTTCCTATGTAAATTCTAGCTGGACATTTGAACTCTCATGTCTAAAAACTCCTCAATCATTTTGTGTTCCTATGTAAACTAAGTTTTAAGTATGATGATACCTAAACTGAAGCAATGGAAAATATTGGGAAATGAGTGATTTTGAGTATATGGCCCTTCTGGCATCAATCTTCCTGAATTTCTATATTTATATCAAGCATTTTACATAAAAGACACTTTTAAATGTAGTCGGTACATGCTGACCCAGCGTTTAAAACAATAAAGATGAAATTCACACACTGTAGAATTAATCACATTAAAGGCTACAGTTCGGTTGCACTCAGCACATCTTCAGTGTTGTCCAGCCATCACCTCCACCTACTTTCAAATCATTTTCATGATCCCAAGAGAACTCCACAAGCATTCACCAGCCATGCCTGGCTCCCTCTCCCTCTAAGTTTCTGGCAGCATTTTCTCTGTTTTCTCTCTGTATGGGTTTTCTTATTCTAGATTATTTTGTATTTCTCTAACATTAATTGTCACCCCAAGCCATACAAGTATTCTTTTTTGCTTAGTGCTGTGTGGCTTTTAGGGTTTTCATGTGGGTCATTTCATTCTTTATAGATATTTGAAATATAGCTATAGTTAGATAATCCATATTTGAATTCCTTATTACAAAGATGAGGTTAAATTTAACACTGTGGTTGTTAAAAACCTGATTTCTCAAAAAAAAATCATTTATGCATCTACAAAAACAGAAGTCTTGGCATTTTGGCTGAATAAACAAGTCAATTTGCCCCTCTGTACATCCTTGAGATGAGCAGATATCTAAGGCTTTTAATTGTTTATGTATAGATTATACTTGCACAGGTTGATTCAAGATTCAGGCAGAGCAGTGACTCCCCTCCACATAGATAAAGAATGCTGATTCTGGTTCTTACCTTCACCACAGAATGCCAGAACCCTTAAGCCACTGCTCAAGGCCAAGCGAATTTTTGAGTAAAGAGTCATCGTTTGCTCTCTCCTTAAACAAACTCCATTTCATAAATGAGCTTTGAAAGGAGTGGTTGATCTTTAATTAGCCTACCTCTAATAATACCAAAACATCACCAGCCACTAACTATCTAATCAGATTTTCTGCCTCTTTTTAAAGAAAAAAATATCCTCTTTTTTCACAGAAATCTTCTATTCTTATGTAATTGTACTTTAGTTAAAGAAACAGAAATTGTCGCAGACTTAGGGAAGAGAGAGATTAATCTCCAATTAAGTGACAGGAATTCTTGTGCAATAGTGAACATACCTCACACCCTCTCTCCCTCCCCCATTCCTTCCTATTTTTCTTCTAGTTTCCCTTTACTTTTCAGATTTTAATGAAATTATTATATTGAAATTAGATTTGAAAAAGGAAATGGAGGCAATGTTTTGGACAATTCCATTGGTAGAGAAAAATCTACTTAAGGCATATGCTTTAAATTGTTGAATATCCTAGAGGGGTGGAACTTACTGAGGGCAATTTTACCTCTGTCCCTGTCTCCATTTCCCAGAGGACATTTGGTTAGATCTAAAGACTTTTTGTTATCATGACTAGACTGGGGCAATGCTACTAGCATCTAATGGGTAGACACCAGAGATCATCCTGACTACCCCACAATGGATGAAAAAGGCTCCTGCAGCAAAGAATTATTCAGCATAAAATATCAATGGTGGGCTGGGGGTGTAACTCAGTGGTAGAGCTCTTGCCTTGCATGTAGAAGGCCCTGGGTTCTATCCCAAGCATGACAAAAAAAAATCAATAGTGTTGAGATTAAGAAACTTAGATTTAGCAATCTCTCAGGTTATTCTTGGATCTTCTCTTTAGGCATAGAAGTATTATTGCTCAATGGTTGTGTAGGCAGCTTAGGTCATAGGGCAAGGTTCCACATAAGGAATGGCAAGCCCATTATTTTTGGCTCAGTGTCTAGAACTAAGGATCTTCAAGAGCTCAACAGAAGAAAAATACAATTTACCAGTAGTGGAGTAGAGGGATAGAGGGCTCTGTTTTACCAAGGAGTATTTTTAGCATTCTGATGTTTCAGGTGAGTCCATTATTTTCCTGTATGGTTATCTTTGTGGAAAACAAAACTGAAAAATCTGACTTCCATGGAGATGACAATGTTGGAAACGTGGGTGAGAGTGACTGCACAGGACTCCACAGAAACAAATCTGGTTGTAATTACTTCCGAAGCATTCTAGAAAGTGGCTCCAAATGTCACCAATATGGAGCTCAGGAGAGAAATATCTGACACCAGATTCTCATCTGTTTCCTTTTTTTAAAAATCAATTCACATTTCTCTGAGTCCCACTGATTCATTTCTGTGGGGAAAGACCCAGAACTTGATGTAAAATAAAGACACTGGTTCCTGAATCAGCATTTTAAAACTTGAATATATATAAAACAATGCTGATTCATTTTATTTCTAGTACATTGAAACAAAACCTCCCAAAACCAAAAGCAAGATCCCACTCACATGCTCTTCTACCCACAGCCATCACCTTCCATTCTTAACCTTATAGGTGAAAAATATAATCTAAAATCTATCAGATTTATAAATCATACCCACCTTCAACATAGGTATAGAAACTGATAAAAGCCAAAAAGTGGGAAATTATATGCAGCTGTTTAACTTCACTGTTTTCAGGTTAGACATTTCACAGCAAAAAAAGCTACTCTGTCTACTTTGTTATCCATGTCCAGGTCCTTACCTGTCACAACATCTCTAAGTTCCTGTAGCAAGATCAGAAAAGATGTTTCTGTTTCCTGGACATGGAAAGGTGAATATAATTGCCTTTCTGTCTGAGAGCTGACTGTCACTAGCTTAGCACACTCTCTCTCTCAATTATTATCTAGGCTTATTAAAAAATGGCAGTGATTTCAGCAAGTCCTTATTCCAGCTAACATGGGGGGAATGGAGTGGTAAATAATGCCACTAGTACATCTGCTTGTGCGCTAACATGTGTAGTGTTAACTTCAGGAGCCACGGAATGGAACGAGCTGCATCATTCTTACTATCATCCATTCTGCACATGTTATTATAGACTCCTGGATGGATGGGTTTCTGTAATATATAAAAATAAAATTAAGCTATACTTGTGTTTTATTCATTAACATTTTTTAGTTTGCATTTATGCACCAATCTATTTTTAAAAAATTAATTCACTCCACAAATAAACTTTCTTCTATTCCTTTAAAAATAGATAACACATTGATGGATATTGATGGCTAAAACGGTTTTGTTCAAAACTGTGTTGAGAAAGGCAAGAGTAAAGGTAGTGATAACAGAGACGCTACTGAGTTTGAAGTACTTAGGGCGTTTGAACTGAAGGCCTATTAAGTTTTTAAATAGGTTAGGGATGTACTATCAGGGAGCCCTTGGAATGTTTTAGTCATTCAGCCAAGATCTGGAAAGGTTTCCCATCCCTGCTATCCAGGGATGGGTCTGGCTGAATGTGGAATGTTCCCCTTTGCTTCGTACCTAACAGGCCCCAGGAGTTGCAGCTCAGAGCTAGATCTGCTTGGTCCACTCTGACATCGTCAGGGAGTTCCTGGAGAGGCAGTAGAGTTTTACACAAAACTAGACCTAGTCTTCCACACAAATAATTCAACTGATTTCCACATGACCATCCTCCCCTCTAAATGAAGAACAGAGGAAAGAGGCAAAGAGATAAGGTACCTCATAGAGACAGTGACTTTGTCTATCTTGCTACTTACTATATTCTCAGTAGCAAGAAGAGTATCTAGTGTATAATAGGTGCATGATGAATATTTGTCAAGCAAAATAAATGTAATCCTTGCAATAATACAAGAAGGAATAAATTAACTCCATCATGAAAAGCTCAGAAAGGTTAGTAGAAGAACCGGGATGTGAACCTAGGCATACCTCTTTCCACTACATGGCTTAACAGAAACTTCTCTCTCCACAAAACTCCATTTCAAGAGATTTCTTGAATAGCCTTACTTTACCACACCCTGAGTGATTTCTAGGCAAAACTTTGCAGACAACCTGTCATACACTAAAGTGACCAACCAAGTTATAGTGTAGGTTTAATAAACACTTTATAAGTCACACCCAAATATGGTGGCACACCCTTGTAGTCTCAGCACTTTAGACACTGAGGCAAGAGGATCACAAGTTTGAGCTCAACCTGGGCCACCTGGCAATTTAGCCAGACTCTGTCTCATAATAAAACAGAAAAAGGGCTATGGATGTGCAAAAGCCCTGGGTTCCTTCCTTTGTACTGGAAAAAAATCCAGTTCAATTTCTCACCCAAGAAGAAAGAAAATGTGTATTTTTGCACACAGTAAGTGCTTAATTAAATATTAAATCATCCCAATGCAATAAGTTTATGAGAGATTATATTTCTAGCCTTGGTCAGAACATATTCACTTGCTACTTACAACGTTATGTGATATTCTTCTATGCTAATAGTAAGTATTTCTCTTTTGAAAGCTAAACATCACGAAACCAGAGACTTTGGTGTGTTGAATGCTACTGTATCCCTAATGCTAAAAGAAGGTCTTAAAAATATTTTGAAGGGCCTGGGGATTTAGCTCAGCGGCAAAAGCGCCTGCCTGGCAAGCGCAAGGTCGTGAGTTCGGTTCCCGGTACCGGAGAAAAACCAAAAAAAAAAAATTTTTTTTTGAAAATATGGGTAAATGCATGAATACTTGTTGAAAAGTGTTACTTGCTCTGGAGATGAACTGAGAAGTCAGAGAAGAGCTGGTGTCTCAGTACAGCTAAAGCAGTTCCTGTAGGAGTCGTCTGTAGACATAGGACACTGTCCTAGATAAATGATTCTCAGGCTGTGGTCTGGAACCTCCAAGAAGTGTGCATGGTCTGGCTCAAATGACAAATATAGGATGAGCTTATATCTGGACAAAACTGACAGTGTAAGGAAAGGTTGTCAAATATTGGAAACTCACAGTCACACTTGGAAAATGAAGATGGGTTGTGGCCTCTCTCCCAGTCTTCCTCTTCCTCTGCAGCCCATCTCCACTCCCCAGCAGTCTCTGATTTGCAGCCCTTCAAGCTCCTCTCTGCAGTGTGAAGCGGGACCAGATCAAGTCAATGAGGAGTACAGAAGATGAAAACTGGAAAAAAAAGAAACCTATCCCAACTGGGCTAATGCCCAAATGGGGTTTGGTGTTGTGGGCAGCTGATTGTTAAAGGAGGGAACAAAATGGGGAAATAAAAAAAAGATCTATCTTTCAAAAGAGATCAAATATCTCTGTGTTATCTCCAATAAACCTTATAAGTCCTTCACTGGGGGTTAGATTTCTGAAAAACATTATATCACGTTACCCGACCCCCAGGTTTCACAGAGAAGAAAAGTATCTTTCTAGGGGAGTACCTCCCAAGCCCACCCCACCTTGATATTCCTTGTTCACAAAAGATTGGTTGTGTCCCTTGGATGTTTGTTGATCAAAATTTCAGTCATGTTGGCTAAAAAAGTTGTTGTGGTCTGTTTTCGAGTGATTATTAAGCCACTTTGAAAATACTTTAACTTGTGGGTTTGCCTCAGTCTATTTGAATCCAAATTTCACAATCATCTAATGAAGCAAGCCCTGTGGGACTGTCTGTGTCATTTGAATTTATCAGGAAGCCACAACCTTGCACATCTTTTCCAAGTGACTTTCGTTGTTGTTGCCGCAGTAGCCATGCCCGGTGCTGCCGGGCCTCTCTCGGGTTTATTGCTTGGTCTGGGCTCTAGCACTGAAGACTCCACTGCGTAACTCTATAAAGTTTAGTGTCTCTTTTGATACTTCACATTAGAACTAGCCTGCTCTCCACTCCTCCAGTCAAATTTCAAGCATTCTCGTCCCCTTCTGAGTAATCAGTTTTATTGTAAAGAGCCATTTAAGTCCCCAAAGAGCTCTGAAATATTTGTTTCACTTTTCTGTCTACTTCAATGGGTATTTTATGTCAATTGTGAACTTGGGAAACATAAAAAGAAAAAATTAAAAAGAAATATGTGGACTCTGTAAGAACCAGGAAGAAAACTGTGAACAATGCTTCAGTGTGTAAACCATGAATATAGACTACATTTAACCAATTTGATATAGTCTTTCCATTTTCTTTATGACTGGTTCCTTTTGGATGAACATTTACTTAGACTAGATATAATCTTCACATTGTTTAAACATGTAACTACAGTACTTTAGAATTGTTTGGCCAGCCTTAAAATGTACAAACTTATATTAAAGGTATATTTAAAATAGTGTCACCATTCCTTTATTTCAAGAGAATCATATTTTAAGATTTTTCTGCATATTTTTGGCTCAATGGAGAGGGCTTGAATTTCCATTAATTATTTTACAGTGATTACATTTTAAAAATAGTTTCAATTACTGTAATTCCAGATATCTAATGTCTCTGACCTAATGTACAAAGGGAATTCTGAAATTTAAAGATTATTGTTTTTAATCTAATTTTATTAGTGATAAAAAATCCACATGCCTACACTGTGGTAACTGAGGACAGAAATAATATCTACCTTATGCAATACTTAAAGGATAATTACTAAACATATAATACAACAAAAAGAGAAGACTGGAGTCCCTTGTGTGATCCTGGGAAAATTACCTGATCTCTGAAGGCACTGCTGAGATTAGTGAAGTCATTTATATCATTTCATTTTTGTCATATCTGCATACAAAGATTTACTTTTTTAAAAAAATAACAACTTTGGGAAACATCCAGCTAAATAAAATTTATTATTATTTTAAATTATTTATCTTTAATTGATAAATAATATATATTTATGGTATGTGACATGAGTTTTATTATATATATGTATATACATAGTACTCTAAGCTTAATTGAATACTATATGACCATATATATTAAGCTTAGTTGTACACATGTTTGTATTGAGAGCTACTCAGGGGATTAATAAAGCACAATTTTGAGTGCATGTCTGGGTCATGGAGACATAACCTTTCATACTATATTTAGTCCCTGGGCCCTTTCTCTCGGGTGCTATTCTCCTCTTCTGCTTCCCAGCTGTCATGAACTGAACTTGCTCCGCCATACCCTTTCACAATGATATTTCTGCCTTAGAGTCAGCTGACCATGAACTGAATTCTCTGAAACCGAGAGCCAAATTAAACCTCTCCTCCTTTAAATTTTTGGTGTCAGGTGTTAATCCCAGTAGTGGGGAAGCTAACCAATGCAGTATACATTATGGAACAATTAAATTAAGCTAGCTAACTTAGCTATTGTTTTACATTTTTATCATTTTTTTTTGTGGTGACATTACTTCAAATATACTTTCTTAACAATTTTTAAATATACAATACACTATTATAACTATCATTTCAGTGCTGTTAACCCTCCAGTCCAACCTAACCCCCAGATACTAGTAACTGTATTCCACCCTTTACTTATTTTTAAATTTTATTTTAAAAAGAAAAGAATAAAAACAAATTAACAAACACAAAGACATGAACAAAGCAATACAAAAACAACAAAAATGATACAGAATTTCAAACAAGTTGATAGAAAATTAACATCCATCTTTTACTTCTAGGTGCTCTGTACTATTAGATTCCATGTGAAAGTGAGACCAGTGCGTATGTATTTGTTTTTCTGCACCCACCTTAGCATAATGTCCTCCAGACTCATCCATGTTGCCATAAATGACAGAATTTCCTTCTTTCAGGCTGAGTAGTATTCCATTCTGTACATCTACCACATTTTCTTTATCCATTCATCTGTTGATGGATACAGGCTGATTCTAAATATTGCTATTGTAAATAATGCAGTGAACAAAGAAATGTTGCTATCTTTATGGACACACTGTGATTTCATTTCTTTTAAAGATAGACTCATAATTGGAATTGCTGAATCATATGGAAGTCCTACTTTTAATTTTTTGAGGCAACCTCATACAATTTCTCATAATGTGTATGAGAATTTATATTCCCATCAGTAATATACAACTGTTCCTTTTTCTCTATATCCTTACCAATGTTTATCTTTTTCCCTTTGGTTGCAACTATTCTGATAGGAATATGGTAACATCTCAGTGATTTTAATTTTTGTTTCTTAATAATTATTGATGTTGACACTTTTCTCACATCTGTTGGCTATTTGCACGTCTTCTTTTAAGAAATGTCTACTCAAGTCCTTTCAGGCTAGGTGGGCCTTAATGTTCATTTGTCCTCAAATATTTACTTTTCTTCATTTTAAACTTCCTTTCTATGAAGTTCTGGGGAACATACAATGAAGCAGTAGTTCCTCTTCTTGGTATTTACTTGATTAGGTAAGCAATATGCTCTTGTACTTACTTCACAGTCGGAGAAAACAGATGTTACATGGCAGAGTAACATAAATTGTATGTCAAAGTGACAATTGTTTCTTTTTTTCTCTTTAGAACATTTGCTTATTTTTTAGCTGAATAAATCAAATAGAGAGCTTTAGTTCCAAGAATTCATGCTTATTCTATCTTCATGTTGAGTTTAATCTCCCTTAATTTGTAAATATAGCTCCTCATTCTTATTATTTCTTTATTTTATTCATGGTCTGCAGTCCTTCAAGTTTCTTATAATGTCTCAAGCTCTTTCCATTTCTGAAAACTTTTTGAATGTTTGAAACTGAACATCAACTTGTTTCTGTGATGACAGGACATAGGTACTATAAGCTATCACATAGATATTTTTAAAAGAAATTTGGAAGTTGCCAAAGGAAATGATGAGAATGCTAGAATGCCAGAGAAATATCCTGTAGGAAACTAAAATTTACAAAAGAGATGAAAAGAAAACCTCAGACATTCCAAAAGTTTTGCATGACATGGATGATTTACATATTTTTGTTTTGACAAACACATCTGTTACTTTGATTTATTAAATTTTTTGGCAATGGTGTTGGTGTGCTGCATGAATGTGCAGTTTGTATCCTTTTTTTAAGAAAGAAATCTCTTCTAACTTCCCTTAAAACTTGAGTCCCTGGAGAGAGGTAGAACAAAGAGAAGAAAGCGATGGGAACAAGAGGTGTTAATGACAATTTGGTGAAGGGAGGAGAATGAGGATGGTTTTATGGTGTGTGCTCACCTTCCCATGAGCAGGCTCTATTTCCTGAGTTTTCTGATACAAATAAATGAAGCTACATGTTTTTCTAGTGATAGATTTGTCCTAAATTACAGAAAAATAAGGGTATATCTTAAACATATCCCCTAGGCAATTACTGAAATAACCTTTAAACAATTGAGTTGAGGAGCAATTTTAGGAACGGAAAAGTAAAGCAATCGTACTTCCAAGTCATTGTAAAAACAGCGGTTATTATCCTGTGTGTGTGGCGTGTGTGTGTGTGTGTGTGTGTGTGTGTATGAGGGAGAGAGAGTCAGACAGACATAGAGAAATAAAGAGAAAGAGTCACAGAATGGAAACCACTTTGAGACTAACTTAATTACACCGGAATGGGATCCTGGCATGGAGTTAAAAAAAATCCAAGATGATTTACTGTATACCTAGGATTGGGAACCACACACACAGAATTAAAGATGAGTCTTTACTGTATTTTTATCCTTTTAATTGCAATTACTAAAGTATATGTTTTTAAATAAGTTTGACTAACTATTTTGCAAACAATAGGCTAAAACGGCTTCATCAATTTAGATCAGTACTTTTTTTAAAAAAAAAAGAGAGAAAAGAAAGAAGGGGAAATTATGTATGTATGTATGTATGTACAGGATAGCTAATATACTTGTGCTACTGACTTCTATCGTTTTACTGAAAGGAACAGTTAATGATTACCTATTTGATCAGTCTTGCATGTCTCTATTTGCTGTCCTGTGAAACAGGACAGGAGAAACAAACTTTGAAGATATCAATATGTAATACAGCAACCATTGGTAATTTCCTACCACTTTGTTTGTAATTCAGTATTGCTTGTATTGTTCTTATGCTATTTTGTAAATAGATGTCTGTTTGTTAATATGTTTTCCTTCTTTTATTTTTATAATAAATTTAAAAAAATAAAAAGTAAAAAAGAGGTCTCTGAAAAGGACTGTGATATAGCCCACCTTCTAATGTTGTCAAGTCCTATGCCCTGTTTTTCTGTTTGTTTGTTTTTCTCCAAATTAGTTCAGCATTTTGTGTTGATGATATCAAAGAGAAGAACAGGAATATTTACAAGCCTATGGAGAGAGAAGTACTATAAAGAAAAGGACAATTCCACTTTATTTCCTGGGTAAAATGAATTAGATGGAAGTATGACTAAATTCCTTACCTGATTAAGGGTACATTTCCAATACAAAGGCAAATATCAAATTGGATAAGAAGATATAAAACATTTCCTTAAAATTTAGAAAAAAGACAAAGATGTCTGCTATCAAAGTTTCCATTTAACATTGTTTAGAGGTCATAGTCATCAGTTAGGCAAGGAAAACAATTTATAAGTAATTGAAAATAAACTGTCAATATTTACAGATGATATATACAGACAACCCCTGGGGATCTCCTGACAAATTATTAGAATTATTTGCAGGATGCTGCATGTTTTCAGAATATAACACCAAAATATCAAAAAACAAAAGAAAAAAGAAAATCATTGCACCCTCTATACTACTGACAAATAGTGAAAAATCTAATTTTTTAAAATTGACATATACAATAACTTTAAAAACAAACAAGCAAAAAAACCAAAACACACAAGCAAGCAAACAAACAAATATGCAGAGGAATGCGGATGAGGGTGTAGCTCAGTGCTAGAGAACCTTACCTTATCTTGTACAGGCCCTGGGTTTGATCCTCAGGAATGTAGAACAAAACAAAACAAATTTAGGAACAAACTTCACAAAATTTGAGCTTGAAATTCATGAATAAACTTGCAAAACTCCATAAAAAGACAATTACAAAGATTTTCACTAAAGGAAAGAAGAAAAAAAAATACAGAAATACATCATATTATCAGGATGCTGCATTTCCCCAAATACAAGTGTACAATTCAATGTATTCTCAATTAAAAATTCTTTAGAGTATGCAATAATTTAATTAAAAATATATAAAATAACAAAGATACAAAGAAAGTCCTTCTGAAGAACATACTAGAAGGATTTGTCCTAGCAAATGTAAAACCTTTTTAATAAAGTTTTATAATTGAAATGGCTGGTTAATGGGGGCAGAGAGACTAATATCTCAAAAGAACAGAATAGAAATATATGATAGGTGACACTGTTAATTAGTGGAAAAAGATACACTACTTAATGTAGGGTAGTAGGCCAATGGATTGTCTATAAGGAATAAGATAAAATTCAGTCATTATTTATAGAAATAAATTACAAGTAGAGTACACGTAAAAAGCTAAACTATAATTTAAAGGAAAAAGGGAGGTTTATGAATGGGCACTAAGAGATGGGAAAAAGAAATTTTGATTGCATGGCAGGATGATTATGGGTAACAGTTATATGCTGTATATTTCAGAAAGCTAGAAAAAGGGATTCTGAATGTTTTCACAATAAAGAAGTGATAAATGTTTTTGGAGAAAGACGTTCAGTGAACATTCTTAAGAAAAGTAAAATTTCTAGAAGAAAATATAAAAGAATGTCTTTATAATCCTAGTGAAAGGAATGAATTCTTAAGGCAAAAGATTTATATGATCTGAAAAGAAACCAGAGTATAGGAACGAATTTTTAAATAATACGCAAAGAACCCAAACAATAAGGGAAAATTGATGATATAAAAATTTCAAATTTCTATACATTATACAGTGCAAATTTCTATACATTCCAGCCATAGACTTTAGAAGTATTTTTGCAATGAAAATAATTAAATAAAATATTAGTATCCAGAATATATAAATAACAATATTCAATAAGAAAAAATAGAAAAAGAACCTAAGTAGGTAATTTATAGATGAGGAAAACCAAGTGAGAAACAAATCTATGAAAATATTCTTAACTTACTAGAAATCAGGGAAATATATAGATGAGCTTACCTCACACCCATCAGATTGACAGGAAATTACATTTGTGAATACAAAATGTGGCACATAAGTGCAGTAATGGCTATTCCTACTGGGAAAGTCATAATGGGAACAACCACTTTGGAACGAAGTGTGATGCTGTGAATCAAGGTAATGACTCAGCAACTTGATTCCACTGTACATGCTCTATGCCAGAAATGTTTACACATTCTTATATTATATATATGAAATTAATAGCTGGCCTGCAATAGGATAAATTTTCCTATTATAACCAAAATTATAATTTCCTGTATAACCAAAATTCCTCCCAAAATGAGAAAAAAAAAGTTATCTATCAGTTAAAATTAGCTGTGTTTTCTCAGAAAGAAATTAGGAAAAACATTCCATTCACACTAGCCCCAAGAAAATCTAAATACTTAGGAACTAAACAGACTAAGGTAGTGAAATACCTCTACAATGAAATTATAGTGCTCTGAAGCAGGAAATTAAAGAAGACATCAGAAAGTGGAAAGCTCTCCCCTGCTCCTGGATAGGCAGAATTAAATAACGTAGTCAAAATGGCCATACTTTTAAAGGAAGGGAAAAGGGGTGTGTAAATAGGGAAAGGCCTTACTGGGCTTTGTGGTTAATCTAGACCAGAAAGAGTTAAAACTTTACCACAGGAACAATTAATAAGAGAAGACAAAGTTGATAAGCCAGGCAAATGCCTTATCCAATTTAGCCTGGCCACCCCTACCCACCTTACAAAGGAGACAAGGGGTGACCCCTTAAAAGACAGCTCTTATTTAATATGTATACTCTTACTGTGTTTCCCTTTACTTAGTCACTAACTTGACCTTCTGTGTAAAGTCCTCTTAACAACCTATAAATTCTCCTGACAGCAAAGAAAACCAAATAAAGAAATTTGCACATAGATGATGGTACCTGGAGTGGAACCTGAGAGCTTAAATTAGCCAATCAGGCAGTAAGAAACTGGAGGAGGAGGGTCTTTACACTAATAGAAAAGGCTAAGGACAAAGGCCCTCAGGTCCTCTGTTTTTCTGGACCTCCTACTCTGATTTATCAGTGTTGCATCTATCTCTCCATTTTTCCTCCTTTCCAAAAAAGTGCCCAGTAAAATGTCTTCCTTTCCTTAAGCTTTGTATCTCTAATTTATTATTTATATGAAGTGTATGAATCCCAGACAGCTGTCCCCACAGTGGAGCAGTGGTGCTTGCCCCTTGGACACCACAATATTGCAATGATACCTGCACAGAGCAGCACGGTTCATAATAGCTAAATCTTGGAAGAGGCCTGGATGTCCAGCAACAGAAGATAGACAAAGAAAAATGAATAAAGAAAACAATGGAGTATTACTCTACCATAAAGAAAGATAAAAATTGAATTATTTGTTGGAAAATGGATGCATTTTAAGACCATAACATGAAGTGAAATAAATCAGAAACACAAGCTTAAAATCACATGCTCTCTCTCATATCAGAAACAAAATATAAATAAAGAACAAAATAAAAATAGATAATAGGAAGTAGGGAAGATCTTTCCCAAATGGGAAGGGGATCAAGTATAGTTTTATACTTTACCACTTCATTTATATCAAAATATTTACTAATTTTCACCGAGACTTCCATTTGGAATAATAGGTTTAATTTCCAAATAGAGATTTTTACATATAACTTTCTTTTTATTTTCATTTTACTTTGACTATGGTCAAAGAAAATACTTTAAATGATTTAAAATATGTTAACTTTTAAGGTTTTTTTGAAGGCCCATGATATGGTTTATCTTAATGAATAGCCAATAAAAAAGTATATCTTGCTCTTGTTGAATAGAATGCTTGGGAATTGTGATTTAAGTCACCTTGATAAATGGTTTTGGGTCTTCGACATTTCTGTATTTGATAATTTTTTTGGTATATTTGTTTAATTGATTGTTGAGAAAGAAGCATTGAAGACTCCATGTACACCTGTGGTATGTCTATTTATCCTTGTGGTTCTAAATACTTTTGCTTCATATATTTTGAAGGTCTGTTATTAACTATATTACACATTTGGGAATTTTTTTGGTGAATTGATTTATTATTTAATGTTACTCTTTATCTCTAAGATAGTTTTTATTCTTTGGTCTGCTTTGATATTAATATAGTTCCTCTAGTTGATTACCACTGGTGTTATACACCCTTCTCTAGCCTTGTATTTGCAGTTTGGATCAGTACTTTAAAACTGAATTCTTACATTATACCACTACTTAGTGAACCACTGACTATGTTCCAGTGCCAGGCATCTTAGGCTGCCTTCCATATCCTGATGGTAAATAAATCATTTTTCCAGGAAACACTGGTTGTTTTTAGTGGCAATGGCAATAGAGTTGATCATTGTTTTCTTGAATTCCATTTTGTTTGAGATTGCTGTCTAAATTTTCATGTGGTGAAGATATTCTTTGGGTATGTTAGTCTATTTTTTAATTTCAGGCTTTCCCTTTAATTTTGGTAGAACAATGAATAAGATAGCAAAATTGAAAAAAAGTGAGTTCTTGATAGATAGCATATATTTTGGTCTTTTTCTGTTTTTTTAAATTATTATCCAGTAAGACAATCTGTGTCATTTACATTTAATGTATTTATGTCTATAAGGATTACTTGTTTTGCTTTCCTGTTTTTATTTCTTGTTTTCCCTTCTTGACTTCTTTTGGATTGCATGAATACTTTTTAGTATTCCATTTCAGTTTAATAATTAGCCTTTTGATTATATCTTTTTTTTTTTTTTTTTTGGTGCTGGGGTTCAAACTCAGGACCTTGCACATGCAAGGCAAGAACGCTATCACCGGGCCCTATTCCCAGCCCCTATATCACTTTGTATTACTTTTTAGTGGATATCCTAAGAATTAGTTTTTTAATTTTTACTTTTTGAGGCAGGATTTTGCTATGTAGTTCAGGTTGGCCTTGAACTCACTTTGTAGCCCAAGCTGGCCTAAAACTCACAGCAATCCTCCTGCCTCAGCCTCCCAAGTGCTGGGGTTACAGGCATGCACCACCACATCCTGCTGTCTTAAGAATTAGGGTGTATATAACTATACCCTATAGCATTTTTATAGTTTTTGCTTTGTTTTGTTTTTATCTATGTTGTTATTTTGTTAATTTTTTTATTCTCTTTAAAATAAAAAAAATTTAAAAAAATGACTAACTCTCCAACCCTACTTAGATTTAACACTTCATCACTTCAAATAAAATATATCAAAGCCCTGAAGTCATAGACAGTCCTTTAACTTCCTTCCTTGATGTTACAATGTAGATACGTGTGTGTGCGTGCGTGTGTGGGTAATACCTTTACATACATTGGGAACACTATCAGATCATATTATAATTTTTATTTTCAATTATCATTCATATTTAAGTACTTAGCAGTGGAAATGAAGTCTACTATATTCTTCATATGTAATGTGTCATTTTTTCCTCCCTCTGACACCTTCAAATTGTCTTCTGTATCTTTAGTTTTCAAAAGTTTGGCTTTGATGTGAATTTTATATGCATTCATTCAGTTGCTGGAACTCTTGAATCTGTAAACATCTCACTATTTTAAGGAAGTTTTTAATCATTATTTATTCAACATTTTTTCTGAACCAATATCTTTCTCTTTTCTAATTAAGATTCTAGTGACACAAATGTTAGATATTTGTTCAGTGGTTTCAGAGGCTGTCTTTTTAAAAAATCAAAATTTCTTTAGATTTCATAGTCCTGGAAACTATGGAAGCTAGGGCCTTATACCTGCTAGATAGGATTATACCACTGAGCTACTTCTGTAGCTCAATGTTTTAAAGTTTTTTTCTCTCTCCATTTTTTGGCTAGCTTGGTAAGTTGGTCAGTTTATATTGATTTATCTGCTGGTTCATTGACAATTTCATAACCCTTATTATGCTATTGAGTCTGTCCAATGAAGTATTTATTTCAGTATTAAAGTTTTTCATTTCTTTCTTTCTTTTTAAGGTAGAAAAGGTTTATTTAGCTCACAGTTTGTGGAGGTTTCAGTCCATAATCAGCTGGCTCCAAGGCAGGGTGGCATGCACAGGTGCAACAGATCAAGGTGGCAGAAGGCAGCAAGAGCAAAAGTCGGGGGAAGAGCAAGCCTCTTTGCCTCCCTTATATTATAAGCAGGCTACCCCACTCCTCAGGGCAAGTGTAGCACTCACACCATCTCCACACTCTCCTCCTGCCATTTCTCTCCTTTTTAAACTTTGTTTTTCTGTTGTAAACTTATATTCCCTCCATGCATTTTTCTAGTGTTCACATTTACCTTATGAGGATGCTTATACCTGTTGTTTAAAATATTTATTTAAAACTTGTCCCTCCAAATCACTTTCCTCCCTCCTTTCCTCTCTCTCCTTCTTCTCTTCAGAACTAGGGATCAAACCGAGGGCCTTGTGCATTCTGAGCTATATTCCTAGTCCCTGAAATACAGTCTTGTATTTCTGATTCTCTTTTTACTTCTCAAATCTCTTTCTCTTTAAGGCAGCTAATATCTAGTAAAATTATTTCATTGGGACATTTTTGAAATTCTGTAGTTAGTAATGTCCAGTTTAAAAAAAAAGAATAAAGCTCAAGACTACAATGCGGTTCCCAAAGTGTATGCTCTGTCATATTCGCTGATCTATATTCCCATACTGGGGAAATCACAGCAGAGAATAAGCTGTTTAGTCCACTAATACCGTGAACCCTGTAGTAAAAATATTTATTTCTTCTTTTTTCTTACTGTTCAGTTATTGACTCCTAATATTTACTCCTAATAATTATCAGCCCAATCCCACCCCCAGGGCAGGTAGCACAATTGGGCCTGTGGGACTTTTCCCCTTCCATCCACCAGCATTTGGACAACACCCTAGGGCCAATCCTCCTCATCCTAATGAGCAAAAATAAAAATGACAAAGACCCAGGAAATCTCTGAAGTTCCAAGCCAGAGCACATGTATGCTAGATCCTGTCGTATGACCTACAGTAATGTTTTCCCTATTCAAAATTCATTAAGTGATCACACATAGGGACTGTGTGGCCTGCACGTGATTATGACAGAGTGAGCAGTGGGAAAGTCCTGTGCGCTGAATGCCCTTGAGCGGACTCAGCACCCTGTCAATAATTTCTGTCAGTCATATCGAGGAAGATCCAATGAGAGACACCTTGGGTGGGGTGTACCTTTTTTAAATCCAAAAGTCTAATTTATCTTCACTTTCTCCTATTGCCCCACTGTCCAGGCACCATTTGTTTCCCTGTTGGAGTCACCCTTTTGTTTCTGCTGGCAGGAACCAACGTGCTCTGAGCATACGTCCCCTGTTAAGTTCAATAAGTGTAACTGCCTTTTCTTTTACCATTGGATATATGCTTGCAATGCTTTGCCTAACACACACAAAACTCTGAAATCTATCTCTCAGACCCATCACACGCTGTGTCTCCCCTCCCCAGCTTTTCTCAACCTTCTACTCCCATTCCCCAGTGGTTTCCAGAGTAGTAGTAAAGGATTTCTCATTCGCATCAGTGCTGTGCGACCACAGCATTAGCACCTCCTGAGAGGACCACAGCATCAGCACCTCCTGGGAACTTGTTAGAAATGTGAATTCCCAGCCTCCTTCCTACACCTACTGAATGCAAAACTCTGCAGGTTGGGGCCCAGGAAACAACCATTATCATTCTTTTTTCAGCAAAGTTTGAAAAATACAGTTGTAAATGACCTATTCTTTAAATTCATTGGAGTGGTTGGGGATTAAGTAGAATTGAGCAAGTGTAAAAGGACAGAGAAGAGTGGTCAGACAGGCCACTCTCAAACCATAAGGAAGGGTGTAGTAGCTGCTGAGAAGTCGATGGGATGGTCAAGTGTGGCCTGATGGCAGCTGTCCAGGGTTTTTGAGGGTGCCAGCTGGTATGGACAGATTATTTATGCAGTTATGTCCACATATGTGTGGCAAGACCCACTTGTTTGTGTAATCAGAGAACAGGGGGGTATCTTTTCTGCATCTATTGATGAATAGGCCAAACTTGTTAAGAACCTTGACTAGGGGTCACATTCATGAGGCAAGAGATTAGGGCATGGCCAGCCAGCTGGGTAAGTGGGTGTGACCTGCAAATCACAGAACTCCAGGACACATGCACAAAATGTGCTATCTTTTATTCTTCTCACAAGAAATTAGGCAGGTTTTTGATAGGATGGTTTAGACCCAATATCATGAGGCATGGGAGGTCCAAAAATGGCCACCATTAAGCTCTCAGCCACTGTGTTCTCTCTTTCACAGTGGTGCACTTTCCTCCTACAGAGTGTACATCTTTTCTTACTTTAATCGACCCATACCTGCTCTGCAGAGCTTTCTTCTTCTCCTATCTTTAATAAATGTAAAACCTCACTAACCTTTGCGCTTGTTTTGTCCAGTTGTTTGTTGAGGACAAACAAAATTTAGAAATACTCTCTAGAAGGAATCCCCAGAACCCTGGAACTGGGTAACATTACTAGCAGAGGATGTACCTATAGTTAGGGTCAGGGTTTATTACACCATTTTGTGGTTTCAGTAATTGATAGTTGAGCCTAGACAACTCATGCTGCCAATAGTATATCACTAACACAAAAAAACGAAAGATGGAGTAATAGATATTGGTATATTTATTTGATAATACCTCCCTTGTCACCAAACTCTCACAAATGATGAGGCTAATGGTAATGACAGATACTAATTCCTTATTTAGACATGTGAGTTTGGGGAGGTAGGTCTTTACAACCTCCCCTTATATATTCAGCACTTTTAAAAAAGTATATTTTAGAAACAAAAGTGGTACTGTTTTCGGAAACTCGTTCACAGTAAAATTGAAAACGCAGTTGTTAATCTCAAATCCCTGTGGAAATCTTAGAATGAATTTAGAGTGATTTGTCATCCCTTCCCACTGCCAACAGGCAGAATCAACTTTGCCCCAAAATGTTTGGGTGTAGCCATGTTCATGCAATAATTAAGGCCAGGATACAGGCTACACTGTTGAGAGGTAGTGTTAGGGTGCAGATAACAGAGACTCCAAAGCCAAGTTTTACAGCTGAATAGAGCCTCATTTATCTTATTTTAATAGCTCCATTCATTTTGCTCTAGAAAGTATTTCCACTTGTTTTTCTCATCATGGCTTTCTGTGATATGCAGGCTTAAAAGGTTTAAAAGTCAAAGGAAAAAAGGGATTTGGGGTATCTTGAAGCAGAAACTTCTGACACTTATTTGCAATTACCACCCCAGGTGTCTGAAATGAGAAAGTCCCTCTCACAGTAAGAGATGGGGAAGGGATAACCATTTCTGTGACTAAAGTGGGCATGATCAGGGAGTCTTTTTGTAAGCTTAGAATGGGTAAGAAATATGGTATCTTATCAGTTCCACAAAGCATAGTCATAGGAAGCCAGGTGCACGGGCCAGTTATTCTGGGAGACATTTCATGTGTCCAAGCCATAGCCCACGTATTGATACATGCAGGAGAGCAGCATTCACACCTGGAGTGAGAGCTGGCCCAGGAGGAAGTATGTTTCCTGTACCCAAGATTCCTAGGTAGAGTGGATGGTTGGAACCGAGTGGGAAGATTTAGTTAGATGTCCAAAGTTAATGGGAGGCAGAGACAGTGCTTTGTTTTGGTAACAACGCCCAGGATGTGGCAGTGAAGAGATCTCTGGCAGGCCAATCTGAGGCCCTCTGGCTCTGACTATTCAACTTCTCTTTTGTATCTTACAGCCCATTTTCCTTGTTTTCTCCTGTGTGAATGCACCTACCCCCGAATCCCCCTTCCAGCTTCTGAAGGAAGAGAGGAAGTCCAGCTGAGAAGGCCATGTAAGCCTAAGCCAAGCCTATGAAGTCTCAATAACCATGTCAACTTATGCCTTTGAAGTTACCTTGGGTGCCTTTCTATCCTAGAAAAGAAGAATACTATGTTATGCTTTATGCTAACTGACTGGTAGAAGATTGTGGAGAAAAGAAATCTTGCTAATTTTTCACTTCTGCTGTCTTTACAGACAAACCCTATTATTCTGCTATGGCTGACTGGTACAGAGTTCTCAAGTAATAAATAATTTGTTTCAAGTCCTCTTACATTTTCTGACAAATTCTCTGTCAGATTTTGCTGTCCCTGTTAAGGCATTAATCTTAAGTGTTGCCTGCTTGTGTTAGCCACTGTTGGTGTAACCTGTCAGTACTCAGAGAAAAATTCATGAGGAAAGATACTGAATTCTGCACCCTCCATCTCTTTTCATATTGCCAGTGCCAAAGCAGCTTAGAGCATAACTTGAAATTGCACGGAAAACAGATTTCATTATCATTAAATAAAAAGAGCCATCCGGGAAATCTTGGTGTCCTCAGCAGGGCGTCATTGACTCCTCTCCAGCCTTCCCTTCCAAAGCCAAGGCCTCCCTGGGATTGTTATCATGTGTAGAAACAGCTGTTTTCCTTCCATGAGCATGATGCGCATGCCAAGCTCGGCGCACACCCGGAAGGCAGCCACGAGGGGAGCAGCCTCCTGTGGGTGTGCACCGGGCATTTATCAGGTGTTTCATCAAGTTCACACACAGTTCCCAAAGCAGTGTTGGAAGTGTTTTCATCTACTGGGGTGTGACAACCAGGAGCATAGCTTTCGTGGCCTGTAGCACATACCTCTTCCAATACTTCACCACTCTCAAAAAAATCTTCATTTGCACTTTTATGCATCTGGTGCTTTGGGGCAACTGTGTGATGGGAAAACACTAAGGGGAAAGCATCTTTTGGGTGTGAAGGAAAAAAAAAAAACATCGTTGGTTTGCATTGCTTTCCACGTCCTTTTAAAGCTGCAAACTTGAAACCTCACTTAGCAGAGAAGGGTTTGCATAGTCCCAGAGATTAAGTTTCCAGATGTGATTTTAAAGTATAATATAAAAATAACCTGCCCTCAGCATTACATTCATGACAGGAATCCTGTCAGAGAGAACAGGACATTAGAAATGTTCTCTTCAAATGCATTTCTCTGTAGCTAGTCACTGAAATTGGCAGTGATTTTTTGTGCAGTGTAGCGGTTCTCAGTTTCACCTTTAATTTCTAAAATTGTTCTCTAAAGCTAATGTCACTTGTGGGTGAAGGTGGGCTGCTGTTGTACAGCTAAATATCCTTCTGTTTCCTTTCAGGCAATCAGTAGAACAATGACCTATGAAGGCTGGACCCAGTCTCCCTGGACTATTGAGATTTACTATTAACAGGACAGCTCCTGATCATGCCAGCGAATCTTGAATCTCTGGCAAATGGACCATATGCAAGTGGAAAAATATTACCATCACAAGTTCACGCATTCTCAGAAGCTTTTGTCTGATTATCATTTAAATCTTTAGGGATGAGCATTTCTTTCCAATAGCTAGCAGGTCAGACTGCCCTTTTGAACTATGCCAGTAAATCTTGAATTTCTCTCCTGTCATAACTTTCCGCAGTTACTAGTTTTTTCCATTTTTGTCCCTCTTTTCCCCCTTACTCAAGTATAAATACAGACAAACTTTCTTGGGAATTACAGTGTATTCTAATTCAATCAGAATAATTAGTTTTCTTCTTCCTCCCCACTATCAAAAAATTGGAGAGTGCCTGGCTACCTGTGTGTTCATTTTCTCCTGGAAACTTATGTAATCCAGTTAGGAGAGCTCAGAACCAAGAGATGGTAGAAGCGACCTTATGCAGAGTGAGAAGGAAAAGGTTAAGGTAAGGAGGAAGACTCCATGAGAGCAAAAACGAGAAGTGTTGAATTGCATCCAATGGTGTACTCAAGTTTGGAGTCACCCATGGCATTTTCACTCAGGAAAAGGAAAATGGCGGGCTCAGCATTCTTGTGGGCTATGTCAGGACTCCCCTGACCTTGACACATCCATTATTCCTTTTCTAAGGTTATCAGAAACTCCCTAGAATACTTCAGGATATCCTTTTTATCATCAAAAATATAATGTGGAGAACATTGGTACAAGGTAAGGAGAATTTGCATTGAAATTCAAGTATATCACCAACAAAGAGTAATTGATTAATTCAGCATTATCCTAGAGAATAACTGTGGATCAGCTCTCACACTCATTACCTCATTAACAGAATTCTGAGAGAAAAGAATGGGACTTCTCTCTCTTCGGAGAGAAGTCAACTTTGAGGAATGCTAGTGTTTCAGCTTAGCTGAGTAACTTTATAAGTTGTTTTGGAATGATGGAAAAAAGTAAAGGTAATATAGTGTTATTTTGGTTCATGAGCTTAATTCATTCCATGATTCAGAAGAAGATGGTCATGGTCTGTTCCTCAGCTGGTGTGGAATTTATGAACCAAAGCAAAATTTTGCTCAATGCTTCTATTTGGGAACTGAATTGTTTGTGAACAGAAGCCTTCATGAGCCAAGGTACTATCATACTTAGGATCTTTGGAGAGAAGGAAAGAATATGAGAGATACTTATGTTAATCAAAGTTTTGTTGAGGACCCACTCAGTCTTGGTTTTTCATTCCTGGGTAGATACATGAATAGGTATGTTAAATAATTCAACATTTATGAACTCTGAAAATAGAGAACTAAAAATGCCAACATCATTTTGTTACACTGGTTGTGTTTTCCTCTAAATTGCAAGTAGGTAAAGAGGGCCACCTTGACTCTTAGCCCAGTGAATTGTATGTAAATAAATTTTAGAGACCTCAGTGGTTGCTTCTTCACTGTATTTGTCAACCAAAAAATCAGAATCTATTTTTCTATTTACACTTGAAGGAGACTATTGAAAAATATCCTTGTGAATAGAGAACATTTTGTAACTCACAAGCATTTATCTGAAGTAATGGTAACATTTAGTTATTGTTTAATAAAATTCTGTTAATGAGATAAAACATATATGATAATGTTTATGATTATTTGCTGGTCTAACCTAAAAGATTACATGTCTTCACTATTTCACCATTTTCCTGCAGTGGATCTGTAAAGAAAAGGAAATAAGAAAGGTGAAAATGAAAGATTCATTTTTGCATGGTGTCTTTAGTTTGGGTGGGAAAGAATGTTAAAAATTTCAGGAAAGTATAATATGGGATGAACAGTAGACTGATTTTAACCATGGTTTATGTTTTCCCAATAGCAAAAATAATGAAGACTTGGTTCTTTAGTATTAGTCTATAGGCAATTATTATTGCTGTGCTGGGAAGTGTTTCATGAGAAAATGCTGAATGGTAGAAAATGGAAAGAAATATCCTTTGATGAAAAGATTAGCACAATCTAATCAATAGTAGAAATTGGTAAATTCAATCTTCCCACCAAAATCAATAAACCTGAACTGCATAATATTCTACTTTGTACTGTGTCTACATTATGGAAATACTTTACCTAACTTAGGCATGGTGGAGATACTGTCGTGGAGTAGTATTGATGACTGGAATTTTGACAAAGGCAAGAAAGGCTAGAACATTATTAGTTCTCTGCATTGTTATAATTGTTGAAAGCATTTATCTTTATGTTTTAAAAAGTTCAATAAAATCCATACCAAACACATAAGATGTGTCAAATTGAAAAGTTTCATTGTTGGCTTGGTTTTAGATGAGAGACTGTAAACTGAAAGAAGACCTTGCTGTTTTCTATTTCACCAGACAGGCAAAAGCAAAATGTTAAGTTAAAATAAAATTGAAGTTTCATTTCTTTCATCGAGTAAGTTGGAACTTACTTTCCTTCCTTTCTTGCTTCTTTCTTCTTTCTTTCTTTCTTTCTTTCTTTCTTTCTTTCTTTCTTTCTTTCTTCTCTCTTTCTTTCTCTCTTTTTCTTTCTCCTTGTTTCTTTCTTCCCTTTTTTCTTTTTGTTTTGCTGTTGAAATCCAAATGATTTTCATCACATAGTTTTGTGGGTATTATAACAGCGTCATCTGACACTCAGAAACCGAGGCACCTCTAAACTTAAAACTAACAACATTTAGGCAAAAGAGGTGAGCACTGTCTCCTGGGACTGAAGCATTTCCTAGTGCTTTAACAGAGTTCTTTAGTGTCTCCTTCTAATAATAAACATGAAGGTACTTTCTTGTTCTCTGTCAAGTGTGAAATATTAGTCACTCACTTAGCTGTTCCCTTTGGGCTGGAGTATCCAGTCCCATTTAGATGAGTCATTCGTGAGTCTCTGAACAAGATGTTGGTGAAAGAAACTGTCCTAAAAGGGAATATGTCAGCATGGATTACACAGCTAACTGATGATAGGAAATCTCAGTGAGTCAAGGAAGCAGACACTTAAGTAAAAGTGAGTAAAATAGAGCTTGAAAATTCAGTTTCATAATGATTTCCCAGCATATTTGTTGAAATAACTGGTTTTTTTTGAAAAGATATCATTGAGATTCTACATAAAAATGATTTCTGACCATTGAAGTGGTGATAATCTCCCTACAATAATCTGAAGCATCTAGAATATCCTGGAAAGTTTAATTTAAAAAGTTTCTGCTAAACCTGTGGCTTGCCAGTCAGACGATCTACCCAGGAATAGTTTATGGAAAAATTTACTATTGAATTTAGATACTTAAAAAATTTTTAAGAATGTAGAGGTATAGGTAAAAAATCCTCTTATCCCAGTGGTGGGATATGGTGACAATATGAAATTCAAATTTCTAATTTGTGAAGAAAGAGAGATTGCTTCCAAATGCCCACCACCCCCTTACACAGTGGATTAAATAGGGCCACCCTAGGAGAATCTCCTTCTTCCAAAGTGCTAGAATTTGGCCGGGTGTGGTGGTGCACACCTGTAATCCCAGCACTCTGGAGGCTGAGGCAGGAGAATCACTGCAAGTTTGAGACCAGCTTGGGCTACAAAGTGAGCTCAAGGGCAGCCTAAACTGTATAGCAAAACCCTATGTCAAAAAGACCAAAAAAAAAAGTGCTAGAATTTGGGCCATTTCCTCCTTTAATAATCTCTTTAACAGCTTCTCTCTGGCGTGGATCCAGCCAAATCTGATAGATAAGCGTTGTTTTTGGTGTTCCTTTCTTGTCCCCTTTAGCACCATATTTTCCTATTTGCCACCATGTTTTCTAGGCTTTCTTGCCAGATCTCCTATTTTTTTATTCTTTTTCTCAAGTCTCACAGCTTCTTGAGCAACATTCTACTCTTCTAACTTCGATCAGAGATTATCTGTCCTGTGCTCTCTCAAAGTCTTGATGGGTGAATGAGTAAGAGGTATAGTTGATCAATACTTGGTGCTAAGATTTCAAAAGACAATTATGTCTTAGTTTGTTTTCATGCTGCCCTAACTTTAAGACCAATTTGGACCAATGTTGTTCAATTTCAAGGATTGACTCCAATTGTAAAAAGTGAATTTGACAGGTTCCTTGTGGGCAGATCTTTGTTTCCTTAAGACATGTTTTCTAGATGACTATCTGTTCCACTTTGTCTCGGATAGGCCACTACTTCTCCTATTGACTCTGTAACTCATAAGTGACATTACTACAAGATTTGGAATGCAGCACCAGAGGAGGTAGGTCAACGGCCACTGGTTCTTGCAACAGGAGCTCTGTTCGGGGGCTTCTCAAGAAGCATGACTCAGTACTAACTCTCATAAGAGGTCACCACTGACTTCACAAAATTCACAGACACTTAAGGCATCTGTTGTTTCCATCAGATTTCAGCTGCCTTACTCTTCCTTGTGTGTTGTTTCACAGAGAAAGAATCCTCTGACACAGCTAAGGTGACAAATACTGGGTTAACCTGGCGGTTTTTGTTAAACCTCTACTTCTTTTTCTTTATAGTAGACTCTTTTCAACCAGTGAGTGAAGCTGCCATGCATAAGATAGATGATCTTTTAAAATCTCGAAGAGAAACATCTTTCAATTGCTTTTTGAGGGGAGTAAACATGACAGAGAGAAATCTGAGAAACTCTTCTTTTAATGCATTTGGCTGTCTGGCTGTCTGACTTCCGAAACAGTTGGAGCTATAAATGTTAAATTTGGCTTAAAGAAATCCTCAGTGAGAAATTCTACCCAAGTCTTAGAAGGAAAAAACGTAGAAAAAAATTTATTAAACGTTAATATTGGCTAAATTTACAAATCCAGGCATGTGGAGATTCAACACTTCAATTTGTTAATTTGCCAAGGCATAATTTACTCACAGTTCATAAACACATTTAAATACTCAGAAAGAAACATGTGATCTTCTTGAAATTTATGGAAGGTGGAAATTAAATGTCAGTTTCTTCCTTCAGGATGTTTGTAGTCCAGGGGGAGAAAATATCATGATGTATAATTTGAGAGTGGACATAAGTGAAGGGGAGTTGGCAACTATTGAGAGAATTAAGAATGATGAGGCTTCTTGTATTGAGAGGAGCTTCAGCATTATTACTTTAACCATAAGAAGAATTTCACACCATTAGTGGGAGAGGTGCCAGCTGTTTCATGACTTCAGCTCTTTAGAAAGCTGTAGAATTCTTGAACCTATGGATTTAATGTAGAAGAATGAAACTAAAGCAGGTTTTATGAGGGTGAGATGGAGGCTGTGAAGAGAATGCAGATGTCAAGAACAAAGCAGTTGGTGACTTAACCTGACTCTGAGACAAAAGATCTATCTTTGTAGAGACATTTAAAGGCAAAGAAAGCCCCTTTCCCCAGTACTAAACCAATGCAAACTATTGTAAAAAGCTTGGAAACTCTAGAAAAGCAAACATTGTAGTAAAAATAGTTTCTACTCTTACCAATCCAACACAACCACTCTTATGTTCATGTATATCTCATATCTTCTTTCCTATGCATATATAATTAATTAATTTTAAAAAATAATAAGTGATATCAGTCCTATTAAGTGTGCTTTTTGAAATTGCTTCTTTCATTGAACAGTACTATATCCTGCACATCTGGAAAGAGATTTCTAGAAAAAGAGGATTTAAACTCCAGTAGAGAACGGACAGGAAAGAGGACAGTGAGTGACAAAGAAAGACCAAACCAAAGACTTACGGTGTTCTCAGCCCAGTGAGAAAATGAATTCCAGAAGTGGACCTTATTTTTTCAAACACAGTTAACAAATTAAGTTCTAGACACCAGTAAAAGAATGCAGACTCAAAGACCTGGTTTAAATCCTAGTTCCTACTCCGCAAGCTAAATATCTTTGATAAGTTTCTAAACATCTCTGAGCATTTGATTCAAGAAAAATAACTACACAGTGTATTATGGGTTAGAGTCCTAGATGTCTCATGCATACCTTCTTTTTTCCCCCAGTAATAACCTCATTGGAAAAGAGTTGTTAACTGCATTTGATAGGTCAATAAGTAAAAGCTCATAAAAGTGAATAGTCCCAGCACATCACAGAGACAGTATCCAAACCCAGGTCCCTTTCTCCTTCCACAGCTTGCTCTTGAGAAATCCTTCATACATAAAATAGGACTATACTCATGTATGTTGCCCCACTCAACTCTGTGTTTCAAGGTGAATGCATAGAAAACTTTTTGTAAACTGTTACGCACAGCAAGACAATTTTAGTTCATATCATCTCAAGCAAGTTCAATTTCCCAGCATCCACTTTAATGCATACTGAGACTGCTAATCTGCCCTTCAAATGTACTGATTTAGGTAGGTCAAAAGAGGTGAGTCTGGATTACATGAAGATGAGTTTTATCTGTGCAGTACCTTTCCATTTCTCCTATTTTCCCCATCAGCTCTCCATTTCTCCCGAGCAAAAGTCAGTGTTAGTCTGTATATTGATGGCAGACCTAAAATCTCACCAAGCTGCATTCTACAGTCTGCTGTAGTGTGGACAAAATAAACCACATTCCACACCATGTCCAGACGTGATTTTTAAAAGACTGTTATGGATAAATAAAATTTGAGCTTGCAACAGAAGCTCTTTCCAGATGTCCAGCCAGGAAATCCCAGGTGCAAGTGAATCAGCAGATGGGCTCCTCTCATCTGAGACAGTTTAGGACCCATGTGTCCACAGACAGCCTGGCAGTGGTGGAGCTTGTGGCCATGTCTTCCTTCAGATGTGGCCAGCCCAGGGCTGATTCAGGGAGAAACACTGCTTCTCATTGAGTCACGAGTCTGTCCTGGAACTTTGCTAGGTTTTGCTTGGATAACTTGCCCAGCATCCATGGTCCAGACTGTCCCCAGCTGACAGTTGAGGTCAATGAAGCAAAACAGGTGGTCTCACAGTGGCTAGAGTGGGAGATGGTGGCAGGAAGGATGAATTACTTTGCAAAAAGTTCAGTCAGTGCAGAAAGGTTGGGAGAAGAATTTAATATCATCAGATTGATCTAAGTGCAGGTATGAATCTGTAGGAAATTTATTAGAGGCCCTTTATCTCTGTACTTGACCCATTGTATCTGGCAGGATGACTTCGAAAGTGATCAGCTGGGTTCATTTAGGCTGACTGCTTTGTATTTTACTCTTGTGAAATTTCTCTGTAAAGTTGGATGTACACTTTGTAATTAATAATATATTGAATGTGCCCTTTGATTAATGCTAGTTACCCTGTATTTTGGTAAATACTTAGCGAACTTTTCAGTGTTGGATGATGTGGTAGACATCAGGCACATGGTGAACAGGAGATATAGACCCTGTGCTAGGGTAGAGCAGAGACATTGTTTTAATTTTCTTTTGCTGTATAGCAAATTGACAAAAACTTAGTGGCTTGATGTAACACTCATTTATTATCTCAGTTCTGTAGATTAGAAAGAAGTCTGGGCAGAGCTTAGATGGGTCTCTGGTTAGGTTCTTTGGGAGGTGCAATCTATTTCTTTTATTTATTTGTTTTTTGTTTTTTTTCTGGTACCGGGAATCAAACTCACAACCTTGCGCTTGCCAGGCAGGCGCTGTGCTGCTGAGCTAAATCCCCAGCCCCGGGAGGTGCAATCTAGACACTGGCCAGGACTGCTGTCCTTGGAGGTATTGACTTCTCTTTCAAACTCCCTGATTGCTGGCAGAAATCAGTTTCTTGTAACTGTAAAACTCACGTCATCTCACTTTTTCAGAGAATCTCTGACTTCAGAAAATAGCTGAGACCTTACTGGGTCAAACCTATCTACAGTGATATTCCTTTGATTAACTCAGAGTCAATTGATTAGAAGCCTTCATTACATCTGCAGAATCTCTCGACCTTTGCTACATAATAGTGCACAGTCACGAGTGCGATGCTACTGTAGTCACAGAGGATCTTCCTACTCAAGGGAAGGGCTCACACAGAGCTTGCATACCTGACAGGAGAGTGTTGGAAGTCATCCCAAAATTCTGTCCCCATAGATATTAAACATGTAATCATAGAAAAAATTATCAGTTAGAACTTTGAAAGACTACATGAAAAAGACAATTACAGGATGCCACAGAGTGTAGCAGAGAGAGACTTGGTTGCTTCTGAGTGCTTGGGGCACACTTCTGCGGCTGGGCAGACCAGTCTGTGTCAGCCAGGCTGAGGGGGAAGTGGACGTGGAGGAAGGCGGGCACAGAGTCACGGTGAGATAACATAAAGGGGCTTCAGAATACAACCTAAAAAGCAAACAAACTGAAACCACTCTCTGGTCTCCTCTTCTTCTCACATACTTAGTTTTTGAAAGTGAGGCTGAACATTTTGAACGAAAGGAAACAGACGACTGTTCTAAAGGTCATTCCTCTTCACTTCTTTTACTGGAGAGCTCAGGGGTGTCTGTAGGAGGATCTGGGGTTCTCAGCAAGCATATGAGAAGCAGCACAAGGTCAAGATCAGGTCTTGGAGGAGGTAATATTGGGCGGATCTTACACATGTTTTGCTAGCTGACAAAAGTATCCAAGAGCCTGGAGTTTGGGGGGGTTCCATTACTTACAACACTAAATTAGAAGACTCAAGCATTGTCTTCTGTCTTTGAACACTAAGACAGTCTGCTGCTCAGAGTTAAGAAAACTTTCAAGCTTGAGATAGGAATGTTCTTGTTAGCACTTTGAGAAAACCAACAGATGGGATCCTTTATACCCACCCCTTAATAAATATGTGCTGATTTTGGCAAGGAGTTGTGAAATCCCACAGGGTCTCTAATGTACCCATTCCCTTATGATCCCAGAAGCCAAATTCAACTTTGTTGTGGAAATGGTAAAAATATGAAATAACTGAAATGACCCCAAACTTGCAAGTATCTATGATATATGCCAAATTTAAAAACAGAGAGAAGAGAAAGTAGGTAAAAACCTTGAAGACATAGGGGTAGGCAGAGAGTTCATGAACAAAAACCAAACTGCATGTGAAATACTTCAAAGAATCAACAATTGGGGTTGCATCCTACTGAAAAGTTTCTGCACATCTAAAGAAATCACCAGCAGAGTAAAAAGAAAACCCACAAATTGGGAAAAAATTTTAGCTGACTGTCCCTTGGACAAAGGTCTTCTATCTAGAATATATAAAGAATTAAAAAAAATCAGCCCCCTCAAATTCAAAGAAAGACTCAATCCAAAAATGGGCAGCTGAGATGAATACATACTTCTCAGATCAGGAAATACAAATGGCAAATAAATACATGAGAAAATGTTCAACATCATTAGTCATTTGAGAAATGCAAATTAAAACAACACTGAGATTTCATCTCACCCCACTAAGAATGGCTAGCATTAAGAAATCAAGCAATAACAAATGCTGGTGAGGCTATGGAGAAATAGGAACTCTTCTCCACTGCTGGTTGGAATGCAGACTGGTGAAGCCACTGTGGAAATCAGTTTGGAGATGCCTCAGCAAACTAGGTCTAGAGGTCCCATTCAACCCAGCTATTCCCCTTCTGGATATTTTCCCAAAAGATCTAAAAACATCATATCACAGCGATATATGTGCACCTACGTTCATTTAGCAATTTGTAATTGCTAAATTGTGTAAGCAACCCAAATGTCCATCCACTGAGGATTGGATAAAAAAGTTGTGGTACTTTTATATAATGGAATATTACTCAGCTATAAAGAAAGATAAGCTCAAGGCTTTTATAGGTAAATGGCCGCAACTAGAGACCATACTCATAAGTGAAATAAATCAGACCTGCGTGTGTAAGCACCATATTGTCTCACTAGTGTAAGACCTGAAAGAGTGAATAAAAACTAGGAGGCATGATAGACATTGTGAAATGAAAGGAAAATGCTCAAAAGTAAAGGGCAACTGGGGTGTGGGAAAAGAGAAGGGAAAGGGGGGAAATTATGTAAATATGTATATACAGGATAGCTAACGTAGTCGTACTATTGTCTTCCATTGCCCTACAGAATGGAACAGTTAATGATTACTTGTGAGATCAGTCTTGTGTGTCTCTATTTGTTTTCCTGAGAAACCACTTTGAAGATATCAATAAGTACTACAACAACCATGGTTAATTTCCTACCACTTTGTCTGTAACTCTGTTTTGTGTGTATTGTTCTTATGCTATTTTGTAAATGGATTTCTGTCTGTTAATATTCCTTCTTTTATTTTTTAAAATAAAAAAAGACAGAGAGAATTTTCATTTGACCAAATTATAGGTCTTTTCCCATCAAAATCGCTTTTTTCATGCTTTATCATAAGTTTTAATTGAATGTCTTCGTTAGAAAGATTCTCAGAGAAAACCTGAAGGACAAATGTTTGAAAGCTGAAGTACAGAAATTGCATCTACTAACTTTACCAGGATCTTTGGTGTAACACAAATGTACTACAGAGGTGGTTAAAGCCTCCTTCATACTGAATAAAGATTACAGTTCATTTTATTTTTAAGTTTAATTATTTGTTTTTTGAAATGGGGTCTTTCTATGTTGCCCAGACTGACCTTAAATACCTGAGTTCAGTTTCTCCTGCCTCAGCCTCCTGACTAGCTGGGGCTACAGCTGTGTGCCATCACACTTGCTAGAGATTTTGTTTAAGTGCTATAGCAAGAACCTTGCTATATATGTGATTATCTGGGAGAACACATTACATAGACGAATCCTTTTACCTGGTGACCCATATATGAGGAAAGACTTCTAGGTTGGAAAACAATAAAGCAATACTGGCAATGTTCCTTCACAAACCCACATATCCCATTTTTCTCCTTGTTTTTCATCTTGTTTCTTTTCCCTTCTGCTGAGTGGCTCAGGCCTTCACTTTCTTGTTTCATCAACCCATGATGGAAACAAGCAGGATTTTAGGAACAGCTGAAGCCGAGTGGGTGGCAGTCTCCCTTCTGGTTGTGATCTCCATGACTCATTCATAAACATAGGGTTATGAGTCACCTCAAGCTCCTTGAGCCTCTGATGACCATGTTAGGTAGACACAGAGACCCAAGTCACACACACAGGATGTTCTTGTCTACCAGCTATTCTGCCATGGTTTTAAACAGCTTCCAGCAGGCACGGCTTCCCCTGGTGACACTGCAGACACCTTGTTGCTCTTTGCCGTGTCCATAGATCATGCCCAGTGAGATTTTGCTTCCCAAGCTCACCTGTTCATTACAGTTCCTGGGGTTCAGCTTTAGGATTCTCTTCCAGAAATTAATAACTCTGATTCAGAAATTAGGTTGAGTGATCTGCATTTTTAAGACTTTCTTTCTTTCTTTCTTTCTTTCTTTCCTTTCTCTCTTTCTCTCTTTCTCTTCCTTCCCTCCCCCCCTCTTTTTGTCCTGGGGAGATGGCACTGGAGATTGAACCAGGGTCTTACACTGAGATATATTCCCAGCCCATTTTTAAAATTTTCTTAAAGTTTGATTCAAGATCTTACTAAGCCACTAAGTTGCCCAGGCTGGGATGGAACTTTTGCTTTTTCTTCCTCAGTCTCCAAGAATGCTGGGATTATAAATATCTGCTTCCTCTGAATCTGTCATGAGAAACATTCTACTAGGCTATATTCAATTCAGAACTTTCACTCCCCAAAAGGATTTTATAAGAAAATCATTAAGAAGAAAATATTTCAGGGCAATTTATGACTCAAGGGGTAAATTTAGAAGAAGGCAGTAGCAGCTGTTTGTTTTGCTGAGTGCTCATGTTTGAATCACAAGGCTTTGAGTGAAGTAAATTTTCAATATAATTTACTTCTAAACTATGGCCTAAGCATTTCAATGGAATTTTCTTCATTCATTTTGTTTGTAAAACCCCATGGGACACTTGCTCTGTGCTGGGCACTTGGTTTTAGGCACTAAGTATAGGATGGTAGAAGACAGACCTGATTCTTACCCACAGAAGAGCTAACATCTCAGGAAAGGACAGAGCTTTTGTCGTTTTAAAAATCAGAGTCCTCACATCTTACCAACAGAAGTGTCAATACTTATTCTGGATAATGCCGAGCAAGGTGTGATACAGAAACACAAATGTGCACAGTTCACCTAGATTTCACCGAATGTACCCTGTGCATCAGATTCTGCCATAGGTTTTGGGATACATCCATGAACACACCAGACAAGGATCTTGGTCCTTATGGAGCTGAGACTCTAGGGTGGATGAGATATGAGACAATAAATCTAATAAACTCAACAATGGATTAGAAGGGTATCGATAGTGACAAAAAGAATCAAGAAAGTATACAGCAATACGGTGTGAAAGAAGAGTAGTCACTAGAAGCCTCCCTGTTAAGGTGAGATTTTAAGGAAGACTTGCAGAGGAGCAAGGACTTGCCAAGGGGAGGCTGAGAGAAGAGCATGTTAGGCAGAGGTGGCAGCTGGAACACAGACCTGCTCTGTTTGCATGCAGCAGGTGGTGGTGGGAGAGCCATTCAGGTAATGAGGCTGAGGTTAGTCAGGGCCGTGTAGGCTGGTCTGAGTGAACTGGGAAGGCATGGCTTGGTTCTGAGCAAAGGGTGCCATAATGTGACATGTTGCCATGGGATTCTTATGCTTGCTGTGTTGCCAGGAGGTAGAAAGGGGAAATATAGAGGACATGAATTAACCACTTTAAATTGCATTTGCTGGCATCTAGGCCTAGTGAAGCTAACCGTTTACATCCCTTAGAACTCAGAAATTCTAGGCTCTATGGGGGACAACCTTGCAATGGGCAGAAGGAGATGTGTGTGGCAATGTTGACTGTGACATTGTTCACAGTGACAAAAAATAAAAATATCCTAAATGTTCATCAGCTAGAGAATAAATTACAGTTCACTAATTCTAACAAGCACCATCCAATAATTAAAAAGTAAGAACTATAGTTATAGCATCAAGGTGAATAAATACCTCAAATACAACAGTTAGGCAATAAAAATCAAGCTGCATAAGGATAGTTACAATATGATGCAAAGTTTAAGACACCACAATAATGCTATTTATTTTATGACTTTGTACATAATAAAAATTTACAATGTCATACAAAAGATACCCACTTCTTCATAATTTTACTGAGGGAAAGAGACTGGGAAAAGGGTTTAGGAAACAATTCCATTTGTACCTGCAATGTATTAGTTTCTCTCTCTCTCTCTCTCTCTCTCTCTCTCTCTCTCTCTCTCTCTCTCTCTCTCCATATTAAAAAGATCTAGGTCAAACTTTGCAAAATGTTAAAGTGTGTATATTTTTCACTGAAAAAAAATCAATAAAATTCAATAATAAAAACGTTTCACAAAATAAATAAAAGTAAGTAATTCTATAATGCAATATACCTATAATTTTGTGTGTGTGTAGCACTTGGGATTGAACCCAGTGCCTTCACAGTGATCTATATCCTGATCTTTCTATATTTTATTTTGAGTCTTTTTTTATCTTTTATTGTGATCCTCTTGCCTCAGCCTCTGAGAGTGATGGGATTCTAGGTGTGCACCACCACTCCTGGTTTATAAAATCTTAAGTCAGTTTTTATATCTACCTTCAAAATAGCAAGCGTAATTTTTGCATATTCAATGTTACTTTAGTTTTCTGATACCTTCAATCAAAACTATGAATTTACAGGGCTGAAGATCAGAACTTGATACTACAAATTATGATGCCCTGGCATGCTGAGTACGTGAACTGGAGGAAATCGGAAGCAAGGTCTTGCTGACTTTCTCCAACCTTCTGAGTGTTGTGCCTTTTTCTTTCCTGAACTGAGCCAAACAGACCAGAATGCCTCTTCTCCAAGGTGAGTCATAGACACCAGGACCTCTGCCCCTCAAAGCAAGCTATAAAGCTTAGAAATTTCCCTCTTTCCTTCTCCTTTCTCCCATGAAGACCTTCAGTCCGGCTGGTCCTGCCCCACGTGTGGAGGGAGGAACATTACCGAGAGAGGCCAGGAAGATTCTGGGAGGGCTGTGCTGGGTTCCCCTCAGTTTATTACCGCTAGACCACGCTCTTTTGTCCAATCACGGGATCCTTGGGCACCATTTCATATCCAAAGCATAAGAGACAGCTTTCCCTAAGCCTTTGGGTCTTTATCTCTGAAGATTTCCATATCACCTAAAACTTCAATGAATTTGTTATTTTTTTCCGCTCAACTTTTTTTTTTTTGTTGTTGTTGTTATAGTAATGTTGGCTCTAATCCTTATGATGGGTAAAGAAAGGTGTCACATTTTTTTGTTCTTATACCGGTACTCAGCTTTCCATACTCAGTTTCTTAACATCTGACAACTGTTATGATGCTGTGCACCAGCCATCTGAGTTAAAAACAGTGCTTGCAGATGTGTTTGACTGCGGCAGAAGGTTCCTCAGCCAGGTTCCCCAGGTCCACGGAGTTGTGTCCACTAAGGGCATTGCCATTTAGCGGCCTCAGCCCTATATACTCAGGTAGCTGTCTTCTGCTGCTTGCTAAAGAAAGCTGATTGGGTTAGAAGCCCTAACTATTATTTGGATATCTAAAATGTGATTAGCAGAAGAGTGACCTATGAAAAAAGCATATTTCAGCAAGTGACAACTATGTTTGCTATAATATATTGATGATCATTTCTCTTCCATTCCATGTCTCTTCTCTCGTGCCTTTGTACAAATGACTCCTTTTAAAACAAGTGTTTTTAGATTGGAGCATGTCATGGCAAAGAGCCCAGAAGCGGTGGATTTAGTGCACTGAAGTTCTGTTTTCAATTATGTAGAATCCACGAAACCACAGGCTTAGGTTTTAGATGGGCCAATTTCAACATTTGCGTTTCCAATGTAAATGTATAAAATATAAGCAATTCAGCAGCACTAGGGTCTCTCTCAGTGATACAGGTCCCATCTGCTTAGCACAGTTCCTGCTGCAGGGTTTATCGCAAAAACAGGTTTAGAGGATCTTCATTAGTATGTCTGCAAACTGCCTAGACACTAGGATGTGCAATTCATATTTCTCTAAGCTATGATCCACCATACATATTCAGTTTAATATATTTCATTATGCTAATTTTAAAAAGATGGAGTTTTTCTTCTTACAAGTTCCAGTGCATTTTCCAAAGACAAAGAAAACCTGTTACTGTTACACTGCTTTATTAGATTGTTATATAAGAATTTCCATTTAATATAGGAAAGTTTCTGACTTGAGATCATGTGATATAGAGAAAAAGAGTGGGACAGGCAATGGAAAGCTCAGAGAACAAGAGAGAGAGGAATAGCAGAAAAGAAAGAAAATCCATGGCTTACAGAGCACTGACTAAAACAATGTTTGATTCTTACATTGGTCCCACCCATGTCAGAAGCCCATTTAGTCACCTTTGACAGCTGTAGAACAACCCCATGTAAAATTTGACCTATTTGCAGCAATGTCCAGGGGTATTGTCTTGTTTCATGATACTCTTTCCCCATTCCCAGGTTTATTGAAGTCTATTTCAGATCACCCTACTGGTAAGAGCCATGAAAACTACCATATTCTTTCAGTTTCTCGTGCTTGGCAGAAAGAACAAACAGTTTGAGTCCTAGGTAACTCAAATTACCTAATCTTAGTGTAGCAGATTCCTCATGTGTAATGGCAATGATGAATACTTACCCCTTGGACCTCAGAGAAGGTTACTTGGAGAAGCCAGAGCTAATAGCCTCAAGTGTAAATGCTACAGTGATATTTACATTCTCAGTTACATTACTGCCATTACTTAATGGTAGTAATAGTAATATAGAAGTAGTAGTAATAACATACTAAATAATAAGTAGTAATATAATAGCAAAATAATAATAATAAAATAGTTTAAACTTAACTTATTTCAGTTAGCATAAAATGTATGGTTCCAACCGGCTTTGTCCCATCTAAAAGTCACTAGGCAATGAAGTTGTTAAAATTATATTAATTTAAAATTAAATGATATAGGGGCTGAGGATTTAGCTCAGCAGCGCAGCACCTGCCTGGCAAGTGCAAGGTCGCGAGTTCAGTTCCCAGTACTGGAAAAAAACAAACATAAAATTAAATTAAATTAAATTAAATGATATAAAAACTCAGTTTCCTACCCACACTTCCTATATTTCAAGTATTATTAGCTAAGTATTTCTGGTGGCTGCCTATCAGACAGCTAAGATATTAGAACATTTCCTTCATCACAGAAAGTTCTGTTGAACAGTGTTAGCCTGAAGTTTTAAGGGAAGGACTTGCAGTTTGCTTTGTTACAAGCCTATATGCAAACTTTTTTACTAAATTTGAAACTCAGATGTGGTCTTTGTAAGAGCAAATCAAATGCAATTATTATTGAAAAAATAGTTGTCTGTCGTTCATTGCAACAAATTCTCAAGCAATAAAACCTATACATTTTATTTGCTGTGACTTCGGGTGAAATTCATGAGCTGCTTTCGGTTGCATCATCTTCATGGGTCATCAAATGGAGCCTGCACTGAAGTCTCACAGAACAGGTCAGCTCTGTTCCCTTGTTAGTGTAAGGGAATGCTGGCAGTTTCCAAGCAACTTACCAGATAATGTAACCGATAGATTCCATGAGACACGCAGTCAGCATTTCTCATCCTGCCTAAGCAGCTTGCACAACCCTTCAGACAGGGTGCTTTGAATAGTACAGACACTTGTTAGATAGTTTAAGGACAAACAGTTTGAATCAGGCTCAGGTCATAAGGCTGTTACACAGAAATACTTCCTTTGTTTCAGGCTTATGTGCTGTCCAATATCTTTTTATTGCTTTTTTTAATTATAAATATATGGGGTGTCAGTTATTTGTGATGGCTTTCAGGTTAAAAACTAGTGTCTTTGGAAACAATACTCCTTTCCTGTTTCCTACTTACATGTATTTTAAGAATCTATAAATAACTATGTTAGATTTCTGAACTTTATACTTAACCCCTCCTGGGTATGGTGGCACACACATGAAATCCTAGCACTGGTGGGTAGGAGGCTGAAGCAGGAGGATTGCTCAAGTTTGAAATCAGCCTAGGCTATACAGTGAGCTCAAGTCCAGCCTGAATTACATAACAAGCCCCTGTCTCGAAGAATCACACAGACATAAACACACAGACCCACACACACACACAATACATACATATATATATATGTATGTATATATATATGTGTATATATATATATATATATATATATATATATATACTCTAACAGAAAGCTATGTTGTAATGGGAGAGTATTATAAGAATCTAAGTATTCTCTGAAAGACTCTCAGTTACATTATAATTATATTCATAAATTTCTTAAGTTTTGTTTTAAAGAAACTTTCATGGTGAGCAAAAGGTCAGAAAACAACAAGGTTGTGGGGCATATCCTGCTTTGGAGAAAAGTCTCTGTGATATTTCTTTTAATGGCAAAACATGAACTATTTCAAAGACTGAGGAAAGTTCTCAGAATAATATAATGACCACCAACCCATAGCCCAGATTCTCTTTTTAAGAATAAGACATGGAAGATATAGTTGACTCTTCCTTCTTGATCCTTAATGGCCCCATTTCTCTCTTTTTCCTTAGAAATAATTCTATCCTGAAATTATATATACTTTTTATACATTTATACCTTTACTACATGCATAGTTATTGATATCTACAAATAATACAAAGGTTTGTTTAGGGTGCTTTAGAATTTTATATAAAAGATCATACCAAGAGCAGCATTCCACATGCAGCTTTTCATACTTAACATTGTAGATTTTAAAACGTTTACATTTATCTATCCATCTTCTCTAGTTCATTGATTTTAATTGTGAGATCAAAAACTTTTACATAAATTAACAATTCAGTCAACAATGAACATTTATTGAGCATGGTTCAAGTATTTGGGATATAGAAATGATTGAAATTAGATTCTTACCTAGGAGAATCTTTCATTCTGTTGGGGGGAATTTAACAAAAAAATTAACAGTAAATTACATAACATTTTAGACAAAAAATTAACAGCAAATTACATAGCATTTAAGTGTCATAAGAAATTATAGAGCTGGTTATGTGGTTTAGAAGGGTAGAATGTAAGAAGATAATACATTCCAAGACCCAGCAGACAATACATTATTATTCCAAATAAGGAATTTCAATGTCCTTTTATTGTTTTATTTAGGACCATGTTTATTGGTAGAGGTGGGGAGAGAATTTTTTTTGTAGTATTCCTGAGGATTTTTTTAAAGTGTTCCTAAAGTTTTATCTTTATACATATTAGCTGAAATTTGTAAATAATACCATTTGTGAGGCTAAGAAAAAAATTCTCTTTCTTTTTTTCTCCAAGAACAAAGAAAATTATACTTATGGGGGAATAACTAGGAATGCAATTCGGAAAAGCATAGATTCAAGCAAATTTAAAATGTGCTCCCAGGAGATTTTCTGAGTCCTTGTTTGCTGAGAGTTCTTTAAAAATAATTAGAAAGAAGTTCTTAATGTTATCAAATGACTTTTTTCCATGCATTCAGGTGATCAAGAATTTTTTGCTCTTTTATCTATTAGCAAGATTGATTCTCACCTCAATTTTCTGATATTGAGTCATTTTTCCTCTTCTGGAATAAATTCCTCTTTGTCAGCATCATGTTATAAAATATACTGATGAATTTATTTTGCTAGCATTAGATACAGGGTTTTTTAAAAGCTGTGGTCATACATGAAATTGTTCTTTAGCTTTCTTTTTTGTGCTATCCATGGTCAATTTTTATAAGAAAGCTATTACAGACATAAAATGAGTTGAGTAGCTGCTCTAGTTTCCTGTTCTGTAGAAAAGTAGAATTTAACATTTATTAATTGTCTTTTAAAGTTTGCCCCCTAAACAACCTAAGCCTTATTTCTTTTGATGTGAGTGAGGGAAAGAATTTTGATTACTGGTTTAATTTTGTTTAATGATGCATTAGTTTTTTAGGGCTGTAATAAAGGAGCACAAACTCAGTGGCTTAAAACAACAGAAATTGATCGTCTTCCAATTCTGGCAGCCAAGAGCCTGAAGTCAGGGTGCTGGCGGGACCATAATCTTTTTGAGGGCTCTAAGGGAGAAAGCTTTCTTGCCCTTCCAGCTTCCAGTGCATACTGTCATCCTCGGTGTTCCTTGACTCACAGAAGTATCACTGCAGTCACACAGCTGTGGTCTCTCTGTGTCTTCACATTGACTGCTTTCTACCTGTCTGCCATCTAGGTACAAATTTCCCCCTTTTGTAAGGGGAACGGGAAGATCTTAGTCAAGTGCCCATCGAGGGGACCCACAGTTCAAAGGAGCGAAAGTTTGTTTGGCTCACAGTTCCAGTGGGTAGAAGATGTCTGAAGCTGGCTCTCCGCAAGGCAGAAACACCTGATAGAAAAGCAGAACGCTGCTCATCCACGGCGGCCAGCAAGCAGAGAGAGAAGAGAGGGGATGGAGAGGAGAACACACCCTTCCAGGTCACATGCTCAGCAGAGCCTTTTGATCAGGCTCCACCTTCAAATGTAAGATGTTTTGGGGACATTTTAGATCCAAATCATAAGGGGTATTGTAACAGAACACTATGCAGTGCATGTTTCCACTGGACACAGTGTCACTGAGCTACGTCCAAGTCCTTTCCTTTTCATAAGGGCTCCAGTCATGCAATTAGGACCCATCCTAATACCCTCATTTTAACTTGAATACCTCTACAATGCCTTATTTCCAAATAAGGTGTGTGTGTGTGTGTGTGTGTGTGTGTGTGTGTGTGTGTGTGTGTGTAATAGGATTGAACCCAGGGCTTTTCCACTGAGCTACATCTCCAATCTTTTACTTTTTTAATTTGAGACATGGTTTCACTAAGTTGCTCAGCCTGGGCTCACTCAAACTTTCAATCCTCCTGCTTCAGCCCCTAGAATGCTGGGATTGTAGGTATGCATCACCACAGCCAGGAGTAAGGCTACATTCTGATGTACTGTGTGTTTGTTTTTTTTTGTTTTTGTTTTTGTTTTTCTCCGGTACCGGGAACTGAACTCACGACCTTGCGCTTGCCAGGCAGGCGCTTTTGCCGCTGAGCTAAATCCCCAGCCCCCTCTGATGTACTGTGAATTAAGACCTAAACACATTTTGGGGTGACACAACTCAATCCATAACAAGTAGTTAGTGTTTTATTCTTTTTCTTTAATCATCTAAATGGCTTACACTTTTATGATAGTTGGTTTGTTTCATGTAAGTTTGCTTTGTACTGGTGTGAAATTATGTATTTTTTTAACTTGTGAATTTAAACATATGACATTACTTACTTGTTCTTTGTTTGGTGTTTTTTTTGCGGGGGTTTTGGTTTTTCTCCAGTACCGGGAATCGAACACACGACCTTGTGCTTGACAGGCAGGCACTTTGCCGCTAAGCTAAATCCCCATCCCCTGTTTGGTGTTATCTTGGCTGATCTTTCCAGATGTGTGTTTGGTTAAATCATCTTCTCAAAGAATCACCTTTAAATAGTTTTGATTTCTTTTACTGTATTTCTTTATTTCCTTTTTATTTTAGGAGAAAAACCCACTAAAATAACTTCATTGTGGTAGAACTGACATACAATGAACTGCAAGTGTTTATAGTGTACAATTTGCTTAGTTTATATATTGGTATATCTGTGAATTCATCAACCACAATCAAGATAACGAAACTATTCATTTCTTCCCAAAGTAACTTTATCCTTTTATAATCATTCCTGCCTGCTGTACTATAACTCACTGTCCCAGGCGGCCACTGCTCTGTTGCAGCCATGTTAATATTGTGGAGCTAGATTGCACAGTATGTATGCTTTGGTCTTGCAGGTTTTAATCAGCACAGTTATTTTGAGATTCATCATGTTGAGTCTATACCTCTTTAATTTCTCTTTCATAATTTTAATGTTTGTCCTTCATACTTCATTCATGGTGAATTCCTCAGGGCAACCTTCCAATTTACAAAACCTTTACTTGGCTATAGACCTATTTGCCCAATCTATTGAACTGATTAAATCCAAACCATATTTTTCATTTTCAATATTTCTATTTGACTCTTTTTCTTACATCCCTATTATTGCTTTACTGAGTCTTGTTATTTATTTATTTATTTATTTATTTATTGGGTTTTTTCCAGTACAGGGAATCGAACTCATGACCTTGCGATGCCAGGCAGGCACTGTGCCGCTGAGATAAATCCCCAGCCCCTGAGTTTTGTTATTTATTGATTTTTATTTTTTCCATAATTTATCACTTTGAAGAATTTAAGCAGTCATTTTCAGATCTTTTAAAATTATTTCTTTACTGTTTTAAATTGGATTAAATTAATACCCTAATGAATTCTGTTGGCTGTTTTTCTCAGAATTTCACTTCTTTGTGTATTTAAACATTATGGTGTGGGAGACTTTCCCCTTATCACAGGTTTTCTCTCTCCTCATTCTACACTCATAGTTGTCTCCTTATTGAGGAGTTTTGCACCTACTCGTGAATAGTCCTCCAGGTCATTTAAGTCTAGACCAATTTAGGGAGTGTCGAAGATTTACCTAGCCAGTGGATGGTTTGTCTCAACTTGTGTTTGCTAGGCAATAATACTGTATATGCAAAGGAAAATATCAAAGCATAATCTCAAAACAGTATATTGATTGAAACTGAGTTTTTGCTGAAGTATTGGCTAGCTGAGGAGGACTTACTTGCAGAAGTAATGGCATAATTATTTTTAGAATCAAGTCAATATTAGAATTTCTGAAATAAATCATTTCTAGAATTTTATAAAGGTAATTTTATTTTGCATATGAACTATCTCCAGAGATTTTCATATTTTTGTTTACTTCTGTGAGAACAAGTTTGAATACCAAATCAATACTAGGCTTAGAAATGTTGTTTGAGAAATCATGAACTACAGGGCTTATTTGCTTCAAGATAACATTAAAAATTCACAGTATTCAGTGATGTACAGGGAGCTCAGTGAGGAGATCAATTAAAGTATGTCCAAGGTCCACCAGAGGCTATTTCTTTAATGAGGGTTTAGATTGTCAGATGGGGGTAGACAGGTAAAATGATGTTGGCTATTTCTCATTTCCTCAGTTATCCTAGAACTAAAGCAAATATGTGACAGATAACCCAACAGAGATTTAGAAGAGCAGCTTCAAAGAGAATGGTGTGTAGGGTTGTTGGGAGTCTGGTACAGAATGCTAGAGCTTTCTGCAAGAGGGGAGGGACTGGCTTGTTTTAATTCAAGTGTTTCCCTAGAAAAGCAGTTTGCCTTGAATCAAGCACTATGTCTTTGACTGGAGCTTCCAGGGCACTTTTATTGATTCCACAGCTGGAAAACTCCCAAGTATGGGTTTGGAGGCTGCTGAAATGCACAATCAAACTTCAAGTTTAACCGGCCCTCTTCAGTGATAATTCCCTCTGGAGTGGAAAAATGGGATGAATATTGCTTGCTAAACCACCCCAAGTAAGGTCCAAAGAAATAGAGCAATTTGATTTTTAAACATTTTTCATCTGAATTAAAGCCTCTTGGGTGATACAATTGGAAAACAACATTTCTTTATAGTGAAAATATGTTTGGCAGACCCTCTTTATACAAAGTTCAACTTTAGGCCAAAGAAAAACATTCATTATGTAATCAGATCAAGTTATTGGCTATGGAGAAGAGTTCCTGGTTTGGAGATCATCTGTTATATGCAGTATATACTGGATATTTTATACTGCCAGTGTCATTTTAATCACAGCAATTCTCTATTGTAAATATTTATACCTTAGAGATCTTTACCATGGTCTCTTATTTGTGCAGATATTGTTATTTAAGACACAATAGCAGGGGCTGGGGATTTAGCTCAGTGGCACAGCACCTGCTTGGCAAGCATGAGGTCACAAGTTCAATTCCCGGTACCGGAAAAAAAAAAAAGATAAAGACACAATAGCATTAGTGAGGACCATGTCTAGCTAGCCCTTCTCAATTTTCACAGGATTTAAAAATAAATAAATAAATAAGAGAAACTAGATCTATAGATTAAAAAGGCAACTTTCTAAAATCCTGGGTGAAAAGGGATTAGGGCCAGAGGCAAAGAGATAGGACAGAATTCTATTCTTCTGTTTTTTGCCTGTCTTCTCTTTCTCATTCCATTTTCTTTGATCTTTGTAAGTCTCACAACATACACTTTCAGTCTTTTCACCTACAGCAAAGGCACAGGTTGACCCCATATTTTCTGGGTGTGACTACCATATGCTTCTGAAAACTTCTGAACCATATGAAGTAACTAGAACTTTTATTTAAAAGACCAGATTTTTAATTTCTCATGAAAAATCAGAAGGTTTATCTACATAATTCATTGAGGCAACAATTGTAGGTTTTAGGTAGTGGCAAAAACTGTCTACTTAGTCAGTTGTGACCTCTTACTGACAACTGAGTTCCTTGGGCACTTGTACTCGATTCCTTTCATGAAGCCCATCATTTCCTGCATTCTTATTTGTTCATCCAACAAATATTTATCAGGACTCTCTGTTCTAAGATCTATGAGTATAGCAGCAAACAGACAAATGCCCTGCCCTCACAGGGCTCCTATTGTACTGAGAAGAAACAAATTACAACAAAATACTATACGATGTTAGGTGAGAGCTGTTAAGAAGAAAAATAAAGTATGATGTGGCGGATATGACTCCATCCAGTTGGACACTTAGCAGCATGATAACTCTCTGCCTACTTGTAGTTGCATGTGGCTTTGCCAATGAAATGTGAGTGGAAATAATCTGTGTCATTTTTGGATGGAAAAATTTTTTTCCCGGCCCTGACTGCCACCTTACTTTCCCTTGCTGTGGCAAATATGTTGGCTCATACTGACAAAGACTTAGGGAAGGAGGACTATCTGGGAGAGTGTCTTTGTGGATGTTTTCATAATGATGTTTTTTAAACCACTGGATGTGGGGATTGGTTGTTATGGCACCATAACACTGATTGTTCTGATGGGAAACACAGTGGGAGTCAGGCGTGACAGGATTGAAGAGCTAAAGTTATGGATAAGGTGATCTGTGAAGTCCTCTCTAAAAGGACATCTGAGAGGAGACTTGACTGTGGGAAGTTGTAGTGGACTGATAACTGGTGGTCAACTTATAACCCCCAGCTGAACTGAGTAAGTGTGGTGCTGGGTGTGGGAGGCCCACCTGAGGACTGTTGCCAGCAGCATAAGAGGCAGACCTGGAGAAGAAGAAGCAGGCTGTTGGGAACTGAGAGAGGCTGTGGGGAGCTGGCTTTCCTGATGAACTTGGCTGTTTTCATCCTCCAAGGAGCTCGGGACCTCGCTGGCACTGAGAATGGCTTTGGTTCACTTTGGGGAGCTCTGGTCCTCACTTTGAGCATAGCTGCCTGGTTCTGGAGGGGAAGATGGTGCACTTCTGGCCTCCAGGAAAAGCTTGCTGCGTTGGCTTCCCTGATGGGAACTCAGCCATCCTGATCATCGGAGGAGCTCGGGACCTCACAGTTGCCGAGGATGGCCGTGGTACCTTTTTGGGGAGTTGTGGTTCTTCTGAGCATCACTTCCTGGCTCCAGTACAGATCCCTCAGCCTGCTAGCACAGGTCCTTCATCCTGCTGGCACAGACTTTGTAGATTTCGCCACTGACCTTTGGGCCTTCCCAGCAGATCCATGAAACAGGCCTGCATGAGATGTTGTCATGGGCTCTGGGCCTCCAGCTGGATTCGTGGGAGGCATTGTTATGAGCTCTGGGTATTCAGCTCAACTCATGTAGGACATTGTTGTGGGATCCAGGCCCTCAGCTGGATTCCTTGGTCTTAGTGTGTGGATAGATTTCCTGCACTCTTTTGTATACTGTTCTTTGGGTGACTATTATAAATAATCATATAAAGTATGTGTCCTGTGTTATATTGTTCCCCTTGCAAAATAAGCCCCAAACCAACACAGAAGTACATTAGCTGAGGAGCAAAATCATTCTTAATAGAAGGAATAGTACAGAGCTGTGCATGTTCCTGTAATGTGGACTTGAAAATCCTGAGATTTTCAGATTCTATTTTTCTCCCCAAGGTTCTATTAAAATGAACGCACTAACGTAAGTAGAATAGTCAGTAATTTGTATTGCTAGCATTTTGTTCCCCACCTAGAATTTCATGTTAGCTGTTGCCTACTTTCAATCTGATTTCAGCCTGTGAATAGATTCTGCAGAATCCATCAACACATTCGTGTTGATTCTCGGCAGCAGCGAGAGCCAGCCAGCTTTCATCGGTATGTTCAGATCTGAGGGCACTCCCAAAGGAAAAAATGCAGAATAACATACTTGGTTTTATTTTGTTTCCATTAGCCTATTATGACTGTGTTTTAGAGAAATGTGTAAAATAAATCAGGTCAAAGATAAGGAAATTTAATGTGGTTTTCAGCCATAAAAATTGTCTTTGCTGTATGTGATTACTTTTTCTCACACTGTGTCATACTGATGCTTAAATGATACTATGAATAGGTGCTCTTTATTTCCTTATGCATCAGTGCCATTGAGCTGTATAGTGTATAATAATTTGAACTCTGATTTATTTTATGTGAACACACAAACGTATATGCTTCCTATATTCTATTATACAGACTTTAACCCATTTTGATAAGCTCAATGTTTCTGCCTTTTCTAAGTCACTGGCTACCAAACTAGACATACTGATCATAATGATTAAGACAAAATGGATAAGCCTTTTTGAATTTTTCTGTTCATTATTCATGAATTTCTTCATTCCTAAAAACTACTAGCTGTAGTCATTTCTTGCCTCTATATTTTTTGTGTCTGTGCCTTATTTGCATCCTTAGAGTCCTTAAACTGTCTGCTACCAACATCTCTCCTCAGCATCATGTTCATGAACACAAGAAAGGCTCAGAAATCATTGAATAAATGAAAAATGTGAAATTATTTTACTGCCTAGAGCTGGGGTTGATATGTTATAAACTGTGTTAAAAGTCTGTCCTCCTTTGTACACAGTGGATAATTTGGGGGTTTCATTTTCTAAAACCATTAGGAAAATTGCAAGCAGGAGGCAAACTGCTATTATAGAAACAGCGCTACTCTCCATGGGGTCTTATTATTGAAGTAAAGAATTCAGTGCTTCAGGCCATTCTGTTTTTACTATATGCTTCAAACTGCACAGTGATTTCTGATTTATAGGACAGTGTGCTCATCTCTGAGCATTCATGGCCTCACTGGAGAAGCAGTATTTACACACAGAGAGCAAGCTGAGAATGCTGCTATATGGAATATGAAGTGTATGATATTGGCAGGAAGGTCTCTGAAAGATCAGAAAGAGGATGTTGGTGTTGGCATTTTGGAGGTGTAAGGAAGGATGGGGATGGATTTTGTGGTATAGAAGAGATTTTGGTGACCAGGAAGAGGGCAGAGACATTCCAGTGGTAAGAAATGATCTGTGTAATGAAGAATTACTCTGAGGGTAAGGAAAGGACTCCGAGTTGTCTTTCTCTTAGCTCTCACTTGAGTCTTACACAGTTCCATAGATTCACATCTTTGTTTTATTTTAAAGAGAATTTAAAAAATAGCAAAATAGCAACAACATAAGCAAAAACAAAACAACACAAAAACAATAAAAATGATACAGGATTTCAAAACAAAATGATAGGAATTAACAGTGGTTGTTATATTACATATTGTTAAATGCCCATCAACAGAGGAATGGATAAAAAAGATGTGGTATTTTTATACAATGGAGTATTACTCAGCTATTAAAAACATAGACACAGATCTTAAACTGGACCAAGAGACAGGAGAAAGTTGAGGCCCTTTTGAAATACTTTATTTCTCATTAATGGTCAAAATGTGAAAGTAGACTGAAACAGAGGAAAAAAAGGAGCAAGGCAGCCAAGTCATTGAAATAGCATAGATGTGTGAGGCAGCTGGGGAAAATGTGGGCCTGCATGTGCTTATCATTAATGTTTCACCCAAGGGCGGAGAACGGGACACAAGAGAACGATGAAGGTAAGTAGATCTGTCTGGGTAGATTTTCTGAATGTAATATAAAAATACTACAATTTCGTTGTTTTATACTTGGATTTTATCCTGGAATGTTCAAGAATATTAAACAATAATTTATGACAGAGGGCACTAAAGTGAGTAGCTTGGAGTAGTCTCTCCTTTCTATTTCCCCTCCCCCTTCGATCTTCCTCTCTTCATTTTCTCTCTCCTCCTTCTTATACTATAATAATTGGTGGACATTTTCTTTCTCCTTTGCTTCATGACCTAGTGTTTTCCTCAGAGATTAGGAGAATTTGAAAAAAAAGAAAATGCTCTGTCTGAGGCTAACGCTTCTGTAATGTCACTATTATTTGAATTAGTTCAATCGATTTGTTCTTCTTTTAACCCCTCTCTCATGTAAGGAATTGTCATTTTCAAAGGGAGAGGATAAAGGCAGGAGAGAATGAAAAGGAAGAGTGGAACATCAGACGGACCCCATTGTCTACTTCAGACTAGGTGTAGACTGGGATTGATTCCAGGCCAGCTAGAAGAAGCACTGATGAATAAAACCTGACGTATGGGGTAAGCACAAGGCAAATTACTCCAGTGGCATCTGTCACAGCTAAGTGCATAGGTGAGTAACCATCAGGGGAGAGAGACAGGGAATAAAGGCAAGATAGGCTGGCCTTTTTGCTATAGCCTTTCTATTTGTGTGTGTGGGGTTCCTTGTTGTGTTTTCAAAACATCAAAAAAAACCCAAAAAACAAAAGTGAAGGAATGTAGAGAAGGAAAGGCGAGTGTTGGTGTGGGCAGGAGTCCATAATCCACATGCCAGTCTGCAGGTGAAGCCGGTGATCTTTGGCCTGAAATTCACAGGCTTTTGGCCTTGAACCTTTGCTCAGAGATGGGAGAGTGACTGAAAGTCTTATTGACAAACTAGTCTACAAATCCCCTACTCTGCCACATTTTCTGCTTATCTCTCCTTCCAAAAGTTTGGATGTATTAAAAAGTTTCTAGTGAATCATATAGGATATAGTAAAAAGTCACATAAAGACCATAAATTTTTGACGGCAGGTATTGGAACTTTTATAAGAGATGAGAAGAGCATTTTGAATTGCCTGTCATCAGTCTCCATCTATATGGTTTCACTTGCATTGGAGACTTCGTAAGATCACGCGCAAACTCATGAGTTTCTTCCCATGACAGGTCTGTCTATAAGGTTCCCTGGATATCATTAACTTCTTAACCACCAGCCCCTAAATATAGAAGCAGTATTTCAAATCACGGCTATTTCTGGTTTCTAAGTCCTATTAGTTCTCTCTCAATATATCTGTTAGGGTCTTTCTTCTGGCCTGTTTGCGCTGCTGATGGATGACTCCTCAAAGATTCAGTTTAAATTGTGTCATTCCACTACCCATTTCCTTATTCAAAAATTTTGCTAATACTCTCTATTCATTATTAGCTCACCTATACTTCCCTCTTTATCTTTACACAATGTTGCCATACTTCTGAAAATATCATAAACCTCAACATACACTATTTTTCTTTAAGCATTCAGTTATCTTTTACAATTTCTCAGAAAATTAAGAAAAATTATCTATTTTATACTTATCCATACTTTACTATTTTCATATTCTTTTCTGCAGAACCAAATTCCTTGTTGATTTACATACTTGGTATTTTTTTAGTATATCCAAAATGTGATGGCTGGAATACTTCAGGGAATATGAATTTTGTCTTATTCCTTTGCAGTGTTGAGGCTTGTTTCAGTCAGTGTTTGCTACATTCCTAAGGCACGGTTTTCCTGGAGTTTATCAAAAGCTTGACATTTTTGCTAAATCTTTCTAATACAAAGTTTTGTTTCTCTTGCATTCAGAAGCTGCTAAAATATTTTCTTAGATTTTTTAGCATTCTACATAGCTGGGTTTCTGCTGCTGAACTGCCTGGAGTCTGACTGCTAAAAACCATATTTCATTAGTCAGTAGAGGATTAAGCAAAGTTTCTATTCAGATTTTGGGTTTTCCCTTTATGACTCTTCTCTCTGTGATGCCAATCTGAAAATTCCAGCCAGTGCAGTGGCCCCAAACTCTATGTTATAATTCCTATAATAGCAATATGGTTTTAGTTACAGCTCAGTGGGGCTGAAGACTGCTCCAGTGGGAAAGCCAAGTGTGGATCTCACATTTTCTGTTTTTTTTTTTCAAAAATTAAATCTCTCTCATTCAGTCTGCTTTTGATTACTCCTCACTACCTTCAAACAGTTGTTTTTAACATTTTGATCAGGGTTTATCATTGCTATCTTTGCAAATGTTAGTCCAATATGAGATAATCTGTAACTAGGGAGAATAGAACCTTTCTATTGACTATGAATGAATTCTAAAGCCCTACCCTGGCTGTCATCACCCTCCAGGAAGAGTTTTTTTGATGGATAATTTTATGTGCCAAGTAACTGGGCTAAGAGATACCCAGAAAACTTTTTTCAGGTGTCTGTGAGGATATTTCTGAAGCAGATGACTAGCTGAATCTATAGTTGGACTAAAGATCACTCTAAGCAACATGCACAGGCAGAACCAAGGATCAAATAGAACAAAAAGTTAAGAGAAAATTTGCTGTCTCTGCTTCAGCTGGAATGTCTGTTTTCTCTTGCCCTGTAAAAGGTCAGTGTTCTTGGTCCTTAGGACCCTAGCTGGGACATATGTTGCTGGCTCCCTTGATTCTGGGGGTTTGGATGAGAAGTATAATGTCAGCTTTCCTGGGTCTCAAGCTTGTAGACAGTGGATTGTGAGACTTCTTAACCTCCATAATTGCATGAAATAAATTTCTACATAACTGGATGTAAATCCTATGGACTATGTTTCTCTGGAGAACTCTGGCTCATTTGGTGCCCAGTCTTCTTCTTTTCCTTCATCTTCCATTTCTGTCTTCATTCATACTCAATTCCCGCCAATTTGCACACACCCATATTATTTCAAACTTTGTGTCTGTGCCTTTGCTTCTCTGGTCCTATCACTCTTTCTGTTTTAACACATTCAAAGTCTACTATCAGCACTCTTGTAAGCTAATAATTACACCCTCTTGTATGTTAGACCCAGCAGACAGAGAGATTAAGTGATCACTTGTGTTACTGACAATGTTAGTTGAAGAAAGAAGCACTAAGGATATCTTACTGGGTCAGAAAATAGATCAGAACAGAAGCATCATGCAGATAAGTTCCTGTAAAAGAGAAAACAAAATGAACTAATCCAAGCATGTTCAACATTTAACTCATTTAACTCTCTGTTCTGTGAATGCTATTCTAACTGAAGTTCCTCCACGTGGAAACATAGAAAAGAATACCTCCTAACCCCAGCACACCAAACATTAACTAGAACCCAATGCTCACCTATTTTTTTTATATCCATCCTGCGTTTTATTCTTTGCATGAATGTATTGTCTCATTGCTGTGAATGCTCATTTTATGTTATTCTAACTATAGAGTATTTATTATTTCATACAAGCCTAATAATTCATTTTAGTATTATCCCTCCTTTTTCCTAGGAGCTCCTTAAAGTTATGGGCTAGTATTGCCATTTCTACTTTAAGAGTACTCAACTACTAACGTAGTAACTGATAAATGGTATTCCTTCAATGAGTATTTCCAGAATAAGACATGAAATGATCCATTAAAAAAGGTGCATGGCCTCTCTCAAACAAACTCAAGCTCAAAGTGATCTAACGATTTCAAATAGACTAAGCAAAGCCATCCTCAGAGTGGAAGCATATATTTGTGTTTAGAGTAGCTAATTGTATCTCCCTGGAGAAGATGATAATGACATCACCAGCTCTCTTCTGTTGCTCATGACCATCCTCTTCCAATTTACAGTGTGGGAGCCTGGTGTAGCAGGTGTGCTGGCAACTGAATTCAAGGGACACCCCAGAGCACCTTCCTGGAGCCTGAGATGAGATTTTCTAGAGTTTCAACATCTCAAAGTACAGAAGAGTTAGAATGAGGGAAATGAATGGATTAAAAGGGGGAAGTGAAATTCCTCTTGAAGGTTAGTGTAAGACTCTTTCTAGATAGTATTTTTAAAAATCTTATGTGGCAGTTGGGATGCTGAATGTCCCCCAAATGTCCAAGTGTTAAAGACTTGATTTCCAGGGTGTGCTTTTGGGAGCTAGTGAAAGCTTTAGGGGGTGAGTCCTTGTGGAAGGTCCATAGAGCATTGGTGGGGGTCATATTGTTGCAGGGGATTATGGAACCCTAGTCCTCTTCTCTTTCTATTTTGCCTTCTGGCCAGGAGTGGTGCAGTTTGTTGTGCCATAAGACCTTGATATTTAGCCACATTTCCCTACTAGGTCTAAAAGCAACAGGTCTCCTTGACCATGCTGGAGTGTCTAAAAGTATTAGTCAATATAAAATTTTTCTCTTTTTAAGTTAAACATCTCAGGTACCTTGTTATAGTTATGTAAAGCTGACCAATATATTTTAGTTGAGGAAATAATTATTTCTTTTAACGTTTATCTTTTGATAATATCAAAGGACACTGGAAAGAAAATTATGAATGAAAAAGTTCTTTCTAGGGACCAGAAGATGGCAGAGTAGTGTTCAGCAGAGAAGTTTAGCCTCTTCAAGACTCAGAGTCCACTTCCGAGTTTCTATACTCACCTAGAAACAGAGAAATTTGTGAGGAGAAGGGAAACGGTAGATCTTGGGAATTGGGAAGGAACTGACAGGAATTTTGGAAACTACAGAGAAGTTGGAAACATATACTACAACACAGAGAAGAAAGTGAAGGAGTCTTGTAGCTTACCCAGCTCCTGGGGAGGGAAACCTGTCTCCACAGATACCCAGTAAACTCCAGATACCAGAAGCTCCAGGGTGAAATGGTGGACTGAGCCAGTGGTGCTGGCCCCAGAAGAAACCCATGTATGTTGTGAACTGCAAAAGCAGCATGGAGTTTTTGCTGTGAGGCAGCTCCTCCTACATAGCAGGCAACAACCAGAGAGAGAATCCAATGCAGCACCCATCATATTGCATGATAGTGCTTGATCAGGCACCATTTCAGAGAGGGGTTAATAATATTTATGAATGACATTCAGAACATCTAAAGAATGAATTTGCTTCAGGGTACCCAGTGTTACATTCCCACAGTGACTGGGAAGGAGTCAGCCATGGGAGACAGTCACATAGAGGTTTCAAGATAGACAATGACTCACTAAGTAGGTTGAACTTAGGCTGGGAAGGATAAAGACCCTACCCTTCATGGTGAGAAGCCTGGCTGGCTTTTGATATGAACAGTTGGTGCTGTGGGCTATTTGAAATCTTGACCTGCTGCCTGGATTCAGCACAGATCTGAAGTCTGATTGCCTTCCCATCTACCAGCATGGGTAAGGACATAGTTAAGCTTGGACAGTACCACAGCCTGGGGTAAACAGAGGGTTCTCTAGAATAGGGGTTACCACATAAACTTCCAAGGCATAAAATTAGGAACAGAAAACCTTGACTTGCTGGATTCTAAAACTGCAGATCCTGGAAAAAAACCACTCATTCAGAAGTATAGGGATTTTTTTTTTCTTTCTCTTCCATCTTCACTCATTTATTGGGGTTTGGTGAATTTTCCTTTTTTTCTATTTTTTCTCCTTTATTCTTTTTTAATTTTCTTTTTTCTTATTTTTATTCTCCATTTTTCTTCATCTTTTTTCTCTTATTTTTTTTATCTTTTCTTCATCTTTTTTCTCTTATCATCTTTTTCTCTCATCTTTTTTCCCTTATCTTTTGTTCCTTGTTTGTTCTTTTCTGTTGCCTTTACCTAATTATATTAATATCCTTCTATGCCTTAATAGGAACCTTTGTCTCACTTTTCTCTTTCTTCTCATTTTCCATTGTCTAATTTTTCAAAAATTTCCTTTTTCATTCTCTGTTTCTAACCCCCTAGATCTTTATTAGAATAAACATTAACTTTATTAATATTTAGGTAACTATGTTATTGCATAGAGTTGATTTCCATTGAATTGATTTCTATTCTTAATGGTGGCATAGTTATTGAATTTAGTAGATATTTATTGTATGTTGATATTTGGTTGGTCTTAGAGTTTATATTATATGTTTCTATGGAAAAGGGTAATACATTATTGGTTCTTACAGTCAACATCTAGTTTGTCTTGGGTGATATTAGTTGTACTTATTTACTTGCTTCTGTAGCATAGTTGTTGCCATTGATGGATTTTTATCTATATGCCAATATCTGGATTACTTTTGTGTCATTAACAACACTGCAGTCCTGTCACAGAGAACTGGGTGCTGGAAAAATTACACTGCATCCTGCTTCCCAGATTAACAGAGGTTGTCAGAACTTTATGCAGAAGCACAGGCCTATAGTTCTCCATATCCAGAGAGAATCGCTGAGAACAGACACTAACTAAATATATCTCCATATTAGCAATGAAGTATTTCTACCATATGCACCTGCAAGCCTCAGGACCAAACAATATAAACAAACAAAAGAAACATGAGAAAACTAGGCAACAAAATGCCTTCCCTAAATTCCAGCTCTCTCAAAGCTGATCCATGGGACATTGAAGGAGAGGAAATCAAAAGCAACACAGGTAAATTATTCAAAAGGATAAAAGCAGAGATTAAAAATCAATCAATAAGGTCCTCCACAAACCCAGAGAAGATGTAATTAAACAGATAATGGGTGTAATAAATAAAACATTCATGGAATTTACAGAAGACACTAATAAACAGTTAACTGAGCTAAATAAAATGATTAAAAAAAGACCAGTTTCACAAATAATTAGAGTCCATGAAAAGGTTACAAACAGAAATCCAAGAGATTAAAAATTTTATTGAAAGTATGGGGAATAGAAATGACCCATGTGAGAACAGAGCTGGAAGACTGGGCTGTGATCAGAGAATAGTTATTCAGAGATACCTTAAAAACAACAAGAGAACATGAAAAATGGATGCAACATATGCTAGATGATGCAAAGAAGACTAATTTAATTGGACTTAGTGAAAAATCAGAAAAATCAGATAATACAAGTGGCATAAAAATTTTGTTTACAAATATAATAGCCAACAAATTTCCAAATATAGGGAAAGAATTAAGCATACAGATAAGTGAGGCATATAGAACCCAAATACCCATGATCATAAAGGAACCTAGAGCTGAGCATGGTGGCTCATGCCTATAATCCCAGCACTTGGAAGGCTGAGACCTGGGCTACACAGTGGGTTCAAGGCCAGGTTGAAATGCGTTGTGGGACCCTATCTTGGGACCACCAAGTTTGATGTCAGCCTGGACTACACAGTGGGTTCAAGGCCAGGTTGAAATGCATTGTGGGACCCTATCTCAAAAAAACCCAAACCAAACCAAATCAAACCAAACCCAAAAAAAAATGGAACCTATTCATGATACATCGTGTTAAAATCCCAGAAGTCCAACAACAGTGACAGAATCTTAAAAGGTGTTAGAGAAAAGCAACCAATCAGTTAAAGGATAATCCCATTAAAATCACAAGACATCTTAAAACAGACCTTAAATATCAGGAGAACTTGGAGTGAAGTGTTTCCAGTTCTAAAAGAGAACACTTTCCTATCAAGGATGATATACCTTGCAAAATTATCTTTCAAAATTGATAAAGAAATAAGGAATTTCCATGACAAATTTCACCTCAAGAAATTCATGACAACCAAAGATAGTACAGAAAATTCTTGAAGATATCTTAGAATGAGGCAGTGAAGCCAACAATGATTAAATTTCTAATAGAATGAATACACCAGGCAGGGATTGCAATTTAGCATAAGACAGCGGGAAGAAATCAACAACATGAAAATAGTGCAAAGCTAGAGATGAGTCAACACCCTACCAATGTGTATGATCTCAATTCCCCAATCAAAAGACATACTGGCAGAATAGATCAAAAAACAAAATTCAGTGATATGCTATAGACAAGAAACATATTTAATCCAAAAAGAAATTTACACATTAACAAACAAGAAATAGGAAACAATATCCCATGCAACAAGAACCCTGAAAAAATAGGAATAGATATCCTAACACAGAAAAAAAGGGCTTTAAGGCAAAACTGATCAGAAGAGACAAGGAAGGGTATTACTTATTGGTTAAGGGAACAATTTCACAGGAAGAGATAATAATTATAAACGTATATTCATGAAACACAAGCACATTCAGCTCCACAAAACAAATATTACTGAACATAAAAGCTCAGATAAACAGAACTCTACTGAAGGACCTCAAAACCACACAGTCACAAATAAACAGATCAAAAAGACAAAAAAAAAAATCAACAATTAAACATCAGAATTGAACTAAATATTTGAACAAATGCTAATAGCTACCCACAGTGTTCTACCAAACAACAGAATATATATTCTTCTCAGAAGAATATGGGACTTTCTCCAACATAGGTTGCATATTAGCACATATATTAGTTTTATGTATTATAAAATAATTTAAATTTTATCATGTAAATAGTGAAATGAAACTACAAATCAATGGCAAAAGAACCCACAGAAATTGTACAAACACAAAGAAATCAATCAATGCACTTAAATAATCAATGCATCACAGAAGAAATCAAGGAGGAAATTAGACAGTAGAATAATTATACCAGTGCAACATACCAGAACCTGTGGAACACAGTGAAAGCAGTCCTAAGAAGGAAGTTTATACCTGTGAACTCTGAATGAGAAAAACAAAATGAATCAAAATAAATAAGTTAACGATGCACTTCAAGATCCTAGAAAAACATAACAATCTAAATTCAAATCTAGTAAAAGGAAAGAAATTATAAAAGTGAGAGAATAAATTAATAAAATTGATACTAAAAAAATTTGAGGAATCCAAGAGCCATTTTTTCTGAAAGAATAAACAAAATATACAAACCCCTAGCCAGTCTTATCTAAAAAAGAAAAGAAAAGTCCAAATGAGTGCAGTTAGAAATGAAAATATAAAATCAAGATAAACTCTGCTGAAATCCAGAGCATTATTAGTAACCACTTTGGGAACTCATACTCTAATAAAGTGGAGAATTCAGAAGAAATAGATTCTTAGATACACATGAATTACTAAAACTGAATCAAGAAAAGTCCAAGTTCTGATGAATTCACTTACAGGAGGAAAGATCTAAATCCAGTATTTCTCAAACTCTTTAAAGAAATTAAAAGGGAAGGAGTATTCCCAGTGTCATTCCTGGAATCTAGCATTGCTCTGATGTCTAAGCTCAAAAAGGATCTAAGGAAAAAACAACAAAAAAAGAACTACAGGCTAACCTCTTTAATGAACATAGACCCAAAAATCCTCAACAAGATACTGGCAAACAGGATGCAACAAATCATCAAAAAGAACACACATCATGACCAAGAGAGATATTCATCTTAATATATGCAGATCAACAAAAGTAATGCATCACATAAAGAGAGAAATGGACTAAATTCACATGATCATTTTAATAGATGCAGAAAAAGCCTTTGACAGACTTCAAAATTCATTTATGATAGAAACTCTGAAGAAAATACACATAGAAGGACTTTACTTTTTTCTGATAAAAGTTGTTTACTACAAATCAATGGCCAATACCATATTAAATGGAGAAAAGTTGAAAGGTTTCCCCTAAAATTAGGAACAAGACAAAGGTATCTGCTATCACCACTGAACTGCTGTTCAGTGTAGTTCTTGGAACATTAGCCAGAGAATTTAGACAAGGGGAAAAAAATGGGTGTGTACAGGAAAGGAAAAAGTCAAATCATCATTAATTGCAAATGACATGATCCTTTACATAGAAGCCCCAAACACTTCACCAAAAGACTCCTAAAATAAATAACCGAAGTCAGTAGCACAGCAGGCTACAGTTGACACATGAAAATCAATAGCTTTCCTGTACATCAATAAAGATCTCACTGAGAAAAAAATTGGGAAATCAATCCTAGTTCATAGTAGCATTGAGAAAAATTAAATATTTAGGAAATAACCTAACCAAGAGAGTGAAAGATCTCGACAGTGAAAACTACAGTATTCTGAAAAAAGGAGATCAAAGAGGCTATTAGAAAATGGAAAGATATCCCCTGTTTCTGGATAGACAAATTGAATACTGTTTCAGTGGCCTTAATTACAAATTTGATATATAGATTTAAAGCAGTTCCAATCAAAATACAAATAATATTCCTCATAGATTAGTGAAATCAATCCTAAGATTCATACAGAGCCACAAAGTCAATTTTAGGCAAGAAGAACAAAGCAAGAGCCATCATAATTCTAGACTTTAAGTAATACTACAAAGCTACAGTGATAGAAACAGCATGGTACTGGCAAAAAACAAACATAGATCATCACAGAGTAGAAGATGAAGCAAGAACTTTAGGCAATTCTGCTATCTGATCTTTGGCAAAGGGGACAAAAACATATCCTGGAAGAAAGATAGCCTCTTTAACAAATGGTGCTGGAAAAACTGGCTATTCACATGCCAAAGATGGAATCTAAACCTATGTTTCTCTCCATGTACTAGACTAAAACCAAAATGGATCAAAGAACTAAATGATAAAACAAAAACAATCTACTGGAAGATAAAATAGGTAAACCTCTCAATGACACAGACTTAGGCAAGGACTTTCAAATCATAACCACTATTGCACAGGAAATATTATTAAGAATCAACAAATGGGATGATAGTAAATCTAAAAGCTTTTGCACAGCAAAGTAAACAGCCAACACAGGGACAACTTACAGAATTGGAAATAATGGTTGCCAGCTTCTCCTTAGAAAGAGGACTAATATCTAGAATATATAAAGAACTCAAAAATATTAAGAACCAATCAGAAAATGAGCACCTGAAATGAAGAGACACTTCTCAGATGAAAAAGTATAAGTGATTAGTAAATACATTAAAATGTTCAGTATCTCTGGCCACTGGAAAAATGCAAATTAAAGCAACACAGATTCCATTTTAGTCTAGTAGATGGCTATCATCACAAAATCAAATAAATCTTGGTGGGGTTGTGGGGAAAGGGAATCCTCATATATTTAAGATATCTTTGAGAATTTTCTGTGCTCTCTTTGGTTGTCATGAATTTCTTCAGGTGAAATTTGTTATGGAAATTCCTTATTTCTTTATCAATTTTGAAAGATAATTTAGAATGTTATACCATCTTTGGTAGTTAAGTGTTCTCTTTTAGAGCTGGAAACATTTCACTCCAAGCTCTCCTGGCATTTGAGATCTGTGTTGAGAAGTCTTGTAATTCTAAAAGGATTACCTTTATAAGTGATTGGTTGCATTTCTCTGACACCTTTTAAGATCCTGTCACTGTTGTTGGACTTCTGGGATTTTAACATGATGTTTCATGACAGGTTCCTTTTGTTTTGGCTTGGTTTCATTTTTCGAGACATAAGAAACTTCTTTTACCATCTGCTATCCATTTAATTAATTGCTCAATTTTTGTATACATATACAGTTGTTTCTGAATTGTTAACCTCTACTCTCATTGGAAACAACTTTACCAATTAGACTACCAGGTTTATACACTTCTACGTCTCTTCCCCAAAGAGTTAATGACACCATAGTACAGTGATACATGCATATCCATATGTATAGCAATATAATTCACAGTAGTTAAATCTTGGAAGCAGCTTGTATGTTCATCAACAGAAAAATGGATAAAGAAAATATGACATTTATACCCAATAGAGTACTACTGTATTATAAAGAAGTATAAATTTGAATCATTTGTAGGAAAATGGATGCACCTTAGGACCATAATGTTAAGGGAAGTAAATCAGACACAAACATAAGCTTAATATTGCGTGGTTTCTCTTATATGAGAAACATAAAATATAAAGAGAGGGTAAAATAAAAGATAGGTAATATGAAATAGTGAGCTAGACCTTCTGCAAATGGAAAGGACACCAAGAAATGGAGCGGGGAGAGGAAGAGGGTAAGAAAACATTTAGGATGTCTTGTATATGTGTGCTAACTCCCTGTGAAGAAGGTGGCCATTACATATTACAAACATGTACTAATAAAAATATTGAAAAATGTAGTTTTTATATTTTTGTCTTGAGAGAATTTTTCCACATTGTGTGTCTGTTAAATGTCTTTAGGAATTTTAGATATTAAATGAAATTATTCTTTTTGTCCATAAGCCTGGGAAGTATTGTAGTCTAAATGCATGTTTATCATTTCTTTTTCTTGTTGTGTTACAAAGCTAAACATTCAGATGAAAAAATAAAAAAATAATAGATTCTAATCTCACAACTAGCAATAAGGAAATGCTAGTGGTTTTCTGTTTATTTATTTATTTTTATCTTTTTGAGACAGGGTCTCCCTATGTGGTTCAGGCTGGCCTTGAGCTCACTTTGTAGACCAGGCTGGTCTCAAACTCACAACAATCCTCCTGCCTCGGCCTCCCAAGTGCTGGGATTACAGGGTGTGCCATCACACCCTACTCTAGTGTTTTGATATATGTATGAACTTTTACTTTTTTCTGTGTTCATATGTGCCTCTATGTGTTTATCTACACAAAATTAAGAAAATTATGACATATACTCATTAATAAACCTTTAATTTATAGTCATATAAGATTTACAGAAAAGTTGCAAAGATAATGTAGAGTTCCCAGGTAGCACAAAGGCAGTTTCTCCTATTGTTAATATCTTACGTTAGCACTGATGTTACACTTAATGAAGCAAGAGTATTAATATGTTATTATTGACCAAAGTCTGTGTTTTATTTCTATTTCTTTTAATTTTTACCTAATATTCTGTTTCTATTCCAGGACTGCATCTGAGATACCACATTACAGTTTGGTGTGTGTGTGTATCTAGGCACCTCAGACTTGTTCTGACCATTGATCATGACCATTTTAGGGAGCACTGGATGGGTGTTTTGTAGAGTGTCCCTCAACTGTCAGATGGTTTTCTCTTGGTTTTACTAATGTTATAGATTTGGGGTAGGAGAACCACAAAGTAAAAGGTCACGCTCATTCCATCACAGCAGGATGTATACTCTCAATACGTTTGCTCATTGTGGGTGTCAGCCTCAATTATATGCTTGTCCGATTTCTCCTTACTCTTTCTCTGTCTCTCTTTCCATGCTGTTCTCTTTGGAAGTATGTCACTCCATACAGCCTACAATTAAATGGTGGAGAGTTTCAAGGCGTGAAATGGTGGGGAGTTTCAAGGAGTGAAATTCCAAGTTTCATTCCTTGGAATGTTGAGTACATAAGTTATTTGGAATTAGTTTTCATGGATAATTTGTCTTCCCCCACACATGTATTTATGTGTCTAGCCATTTATTTATGTTAGTATTGACTCATGGATAGTCACTCAAAATTTGGTTACAGTCCAATACTTTATTACCTTGTTGCTCAAACTGTCCAGCTTTGGCCTTACGGAACTCATCAGTTGGTGTCTATTTCCCAGTTGTGAGGTTTTTTTGCACAATTCCTTACTTTTTGGCACTACAAAATGTTCCAGATGTATGCATTTTCCCTGTGCTAGACCTAAAATCATCCATTTCCCCAAGGAGGTCTGGTTTCTTTCTTTCTGCATGTATGTTTTGTTTTGATTTAATTTTTTTTTTTTTTTGAGACAGGATTTCTGCATGTGACTCGGGCCATCCTCAAACTCAAGAGCCTCCCTCTTCAACTTCCCAAATGCTGGGATTACAGGTGGCTATGCCCTGGTTTCATTTAATAATGAATAAAATCACACACCAAGATCTGGGTGCTAGATGCATTCGTGGGTGCTTGAATGTTTTTGCTTTTAGACTGTATCACCTAACAAAGCAAGGAAATACGTATGTGTATAATAATTTAGTGCACAAACACACACACAGAATTATTTATTCCCACATATTTATCTGCATCTATATTAAACTAAATTTGAATTCATACTGATGTCTCCAGCTCTAATCCAATAAACAAAACATGGAGCATTCTAAACCTCTTCCATGCTTGTCTATAAACTCCCACTCCAAACATAAGAAATCTCTTTCACCATCTGCCATCCATTTTCTCAATTGCTCAATTTGAGCATATATATATAGTGGTTTTGGAATTGTTAAACTCTACTCTCATGGGAAACAACTTTACCAATTACAGTACAGAGTTTATGTACTGTTTTAGTTTTGGTTTCCACTCATTTTTAAAGTTATTTTTTTCAGCACTTTTACTCCACCCTCCTTAGTTAGGTCATTTTATACATTTCTAATAGAGATGGTGTCCTTTTGTCACACTCTGAACTGTACCCTGGGATCTCCTGATCTTCTAAATGACTTTTAAAATTTGCATACATTAAATTTCACTCTTTGTGCTGCAAGGTTCTATAGGTTTTGATAAATGGATAGTGTCCTGTAATTACCACTACATTACCACACAGAATAATTCTACCGCTCTAAAAAGTAATTCCCTATTCTGTGTAGATTCATCCGTCCCCATCCCTCAAACTCCTGACAACCAGTGATCTGATGTCTCTATAGCTTTCTTTTGTCCAGAATGTCATTATAATGATCCTCAGTATGCAACTTGTCGGACTATCTTATTCCACTAGCAATGTGCACAAAGTGTTATCCATGTTTTTTGGGTGGGTTGGTAGCTTGTTCTTTTTTGTGGCTAAGTAGTATTCCACTGTGTGGATATAGCATAATTTGTTGATTACTTTTAGTTTTTGGCAATTATGAATACAACTACTACAAATAGTTGCACATGGGTTTCTTTATGGATTTTTTTTTAATTAACTGGAGGAGTACTTAATATCCTAATTATGGGGTCATATGCTAAAACTATATGTTTTATAGAAGCTGCTAAGCTACCTTCTAAAGTGGCTGTATCATTTTTGAACAATGAATGAGACTCTTCATTGTATAGCATCCTTGCCAGCAGTTGGTGGTTTTGATTTTTTTTGTTGCTGTTGTTTGGATTTTAGATGTATAGTGGCATCTTTTCTTGTTTTAAATTGTATTTCCTTAGTGACACATCATGTTGAGCATGTTTTCATAAACTTACTTTCCATTTGTATATCTTCTTTTGCCATTTATTCCAATGTTTCTGTAATTTTAAATTGAACTTTTCTTGATAGGTCTTACAAGTTTAAATAATATAGTGTACTTTGGATGCAGGCCCTTTATCCAATATGTGTTTTGCAAATGCTTTGTCTTTTTAACCTTCTCAACAGCGTTTCTTGCATTATTATCTTTCTAAACTATTTTTTTCACTTACTAATATGTCACTAGCATTCTTCTTTTCATTCATCTATAATATAATTTTAAGGACTATAAATTATTCCATTATATGAAAGTATTACACAACATATCATTGTTAGACAAATATTTAAATGGTTTCCAATTTTCTATAACAAAACATAAATGATGGGTAGCTTTGTAACTAAATATTCTTATAATTATTAACTTAGATAAATTCTTTAAGTTAAAATTTTATACCCAAAGATAATAACTTTTTGAAGAACTTTGCTAGGACAAATTGTCACCTGCTTTGATCTGCCATGCTTATAAAGCATTTTATTCCCTCTTTAGGTCAGGGTCAGGGAAAGACCACAAGTGCATTTTGATGGACACACTTTGATTACTGAAATGCTAAACACACCTGTCATTGAGACAGCAGAAGTTTTCAGCCTAAAATGATACTTACATTCTAGCCTTTCTAAGAAGGACACCCTTCCATGTGTTTCCATTTGCATTCTGAACCTTCATTTAGGCCTCCTGACCTCTAGGAACCCTGTCTACTAATCCTTCCATCTCAGTCCCAGCTCAGAAAAAAACAGGTATATGGCCATCTGTTTGATGTATGCCGAGTTACCCAGATTGTGGAGTTAGGGATGGGCCCTGAGAGCCTGGAAGAGGCCCCTTTTGTGCCTTCTCTGCTTCTCACACCTGAGTTATTGTCCCACTATTGCATGTCTATGACAATTAACTTTAGACTTACTTTTTAAATTTTTCTGCCTGTCTATGATTTTGAACATTTTATCTGAGCCACATAACTTATTATTATTTTTTTTTTTTTTCATTTAAAGCTATAGTGAATGGAAGCAAATATTTTTGAACATTCTACAACATTCTCTGAGACTTGCGTATCCTTCTCCTGGAGTGAAACAGTCACTCTGGTTTCTGCTTTGTTTTTATGCATCCACTGTAGTCTATAAACTTCTACTCCCCAGCAGCATTTACTTAGACATTAGGTAGCAGAGAGAGAGGTGGTGGGAAGGAAGAGAGAGAGAGCGAGAAGTTCTGTGACAGGCATTAGGCTTATTGGCTTAGCTAGCACGCACTTTAACTTTTTAGGTTTGGTTTTGTGCTGCCAAATGCTGCTGCTAACCTTTGGCCTACAGTAGTTTTAACAACTATGGAGACTGTTACTGAAGGAACTCTGTCTCCCTATGAATGTGTTGCAACATATTTAACTCGGAGCCATGTCAGTTGCAACAGAGCTTGTGCTTTAACAAGTACGTTGGCTCTTTGGGAGAATAAACGAGTCATGGCTTTACAACCCTTTTAGGGAAAGCTACTGCTATGCTTCGTGCTCTTGGTGCTTGGGAATGCACAGCAGTGCTGGATGCCAAGAATATAAACAGCCAGGACAATGTGTTCAGCATTTAGGAAATACAGCTGGATCTAGCAAATGTATATGATTGAACTGGCTCTGTGGCCAAAGGCATTTCCTTTGCATATTTTATCTACCTAAGTAATGTTGAAGGTCTGAACACACCATCCCAGCCCTATATGATTTGGGTTACGTGAAGTTTGAGGGGGGTTTCTATGGCTTTCACTTGGGTTTCTTTTGTGTCTTTCATTAGATTATATCTGCTTAAAAGTGGAGAATGATACCGTGTTTAAAAGACTCCCAAGTAATGCCACTCTGCATGCAATTCCATGAACTGATACATTGCTGGGAAGAAAAAGTAAACATAGTGATTAGACAAATAATATTACCATTTTGAGGATTAAAACTACTGTAAATCTTCAGATCCTGTGTGCTTTTCTCCTTCTTCCTGCCTACCTGCTTTCTTTGAGTATATGCGGCCACACGGACACACTTCCAAAGCTTGGAATTAGTACTTTTATCTAGGATGTGGTTTTAGACATTATTTAAACATAATTGCTAAGCATATATGAAGATTATTTTATAATTTGAACTAATGTTTCTAGGTCAGGTATTTTTGATATTCTTAAAAATTTTCACTTAAGAGTATGTTTTCTTTTTTCTTTCATTTATTCTGTCTAAGACTTCCAGAGTTTCTGCATAAAGAGAGTATATATGTGTGACATTGTATTAAGGATTTTTGTTAAATAAGTAGATTTTAGCTGCTCCTGTTTGCCACTAAACAAGTAACTGTGTGAGGTGAGAGATTTAATCTGCTTCACTACAGTAACCATTTTATTGTTTATATGTATACTACAATATCATGTTGTAAACCCCAAAATGCACAATAAATTTATTTTAAAATAAACAGAAGAATTGAGATAGAGGCAACAAGGTATTTCAGCAAAGCCTATCCCCAATTTATTCACCATCTCTCATCTCCTGTTACTAGTGGAGAAGTTAAGCAAAAATAGAATTAATTACCACTGTTTATAAATCATCTCCTTATTCTCAAATACTTTATATTTACCATATTACTAATTCCATGACAATTTTGCAAAGTAGATTATTAGTAGTGCTACTTTACAGATACAGTAAGCAAAGAATAAGTAGTTTGTTCAGCCTCAGAGATATAGCCAGTAGTTGAAGCCAGGTCTGTCTGATTGTGTAGCACCCATTAAGTTGTTCCCTACACATCACATTGAGTCTTTTTGCCTGCAATTAGGGTAAACTGCTGCCAGGTAAGCTGGGAGTTGTGGTTCTGGTTGCACGCCATCATCACAGGCAAGAATTAAGGGGGCATCAACCTCCTGAGTGCTGAATTTGCAAAATTCCATAAAGTAATGACAAGTCCAGGTCTGAAGAGTAGGCCCAGGTAGTATACATGCAGATTCGTATAAGGCCAATAGAGAATAGGTATGAGTCCCCTACCTGGCAATTACTGTTTGAGCTGAACTTCCCTGCTCCCTTACCTGCAATAAAAAGCAAACTTGGATTCCACATGAGCTATTTTTTAATGCAGCTGCTACAAACCAACAGTCTTTAGGGAACTGTGCTCCTCTACAGATGGGAAAGAATATTTGAAGATTAAAAGGAAGGTAAGGAAGAGACATCTATGTGCAAGAAAGTATATACTACTTTGGGTAAGAGAGAGTTCAAAGGGCAACGCCCCTGTATGTAAACAAGAAATGAGAAATGACTGTTTTCTAAAAGTATCTACCTACAATTTAGGTAGGATTAATGTCCTACTCTCAAAATTAATTTCTCCCTTATAATCACATCCTGATAATTTCTTTCACTGGAATGGCACCATCCCATGCAAAGCGAAGGTTGAGGGAAGTGCAGGAAGTGATGGATGCTACCGAGGAACATGGGAAACATAGTATAATGTGGGTCCTTCTAAACTGTAAATGTAATTACCTTTGAGGTGATGACATAGCCAGATCATGTCAATAGATTATTTGGATATTGCCCCACTGCTCTAAATCTTGTCTATTTTCTGGGTTTCTATATATTTGTGAGGAAATGCATTTCTAGTTGAATTTTTGTCATTCTCTTCCTGCAGCAAAAGTTATGGGTAAGGCAAAGTCTTATTCAGAACAAATCTTATTTTTGGACATAGCCTTCTTTCCAAAACCTCTCCAAAGTACCACTCATTTATGTAGACCACTGTGTTGCATCATACATGAGTTCATTAACCACCATTTATGGGCCATCTCCAATACCTCCATTACTGTGTTGGACATCTAGGCTATAAAGACAAATGATAGCCTTTGTGCCCTCAGGGAGCCCATGTTCCATAGAGAAGAGAGACAACTGAACAAATAGTCATTGTAGAAAAGTTTAACAGTCAAAGGCTACATAAAATGTGATGATCACATTTACTGTGTATAAGTATCTTCCAGGCAGAGAAAATCTCTTACATTTTCTGTTGGGAAAAAATCTCTTGTTAAGAAAAACAAGATGGCACCATTCAAATTATTAGCTCTAAATTAATCAGTCTGTAGACCTTAGTGCCCTGTAGCTAGAATAGCTTGAATTCTCCATTACTGAAATCTGCTGACACACAGCCAAGCACAATATAATACAATCCTAGGGGGAAATATCACATTTCTCTGGGTATGTAATTGAAAAAACTCATACTTAGACTCTATGACATTTTCATTGCATAACAACTTGGGGAAGTCACATCCGGCCACATATTTAGAAGGTATCCCATGGCAACCATGAAAAGTTGTTTTGGTTTCACATAGCTGGTCTTAAAAATGAATCCTGGCTTATCTGATGCCTTAAAGAGAAGCAAGGGCAGAAAAATCTATCATATCTCCTTTGTCTTATTAAATTAAGCACTCCTCTGGGCCTACATGGGCTTTTCTGGAGCAGGGAAGCTTGTGTTCTACATTCAATCCCTAAGATGTCGATATTCTTTGTGTTTGATTTTTTCTGAGCTTTTATGGAATGCATCTTGCTAAGGTAACTGAAGGCTCTTCTCTGCCCTTTGGCTTCTCTCTTTCTGCCTGACATCCTAGAAATTACTGTAACATCTGATTCTGTTTCTTCCCATTAAAATGATTAAGCCTGAGGGTTCACTGAGTTATGGAACATTTGGGCTTCCTCAGGTAAAACATTGATATGGATATATGTGGCCTCTCCAGACTACCTCAGTTATGTGTCCATGTACTGATGTGACTGGGGCACATTAATTTACACCTGAAGGAGGGAGGAGTTGGTTTGGAGCCAGACAAGGGAATGGAGGGTGGAAGGAAGCCATAGAATCTGCTCTCTTTTTGGCATCTTAGTCAGAGTTGGTAGCTTGGCAATTATCTGGGAATCAAAAGCTGGTACATGACTTTTGTTGACTATTTTGCTAATGTGGATCACATTTATAGGAAGAACTTTCAGAGAATTTGCCTACTGCTACTGTGGAGTACATGTGATAAACTGAGGGACAGAACTAAGTGGAGGCCAAAATCCTCTCCACATTGAGGGACACCTCACACAACCTCTTTAACACCCCAAGGACTGGCTATGTGTTGGAAACAACCTATGGATTACTTGGGGAAGACATGAGCAGTGGCCAGTGGTCAAATGAATACTGGAACATGGAAAAACCTGAAGGGTCATGATCATAACTGATGGACTGGTTGTGGCCCTCATGAGACCTTTTGAGAAATCTTTGGTCACTTCAAAGGGCTCTTCAATCTACTCCTGCATTAGAATTTATGTGCATTCTCCAATTATAAGTGTTGACTGTTTGAAATGTTAAAAATGATGTTGGTTAAATAGAACATGTCCACAGATAAAATTAGTGTATTAACTATCAGTTCATTACCTCTCCATAATTCAGCAGAATATCCTAGAATTTCCAGTTTTTGCATTCCAACTACTCAGATGCATCCTGGAGGCATCAGGAAATTATTTCTTGGACTGTGCAGCAAGACTGCTAGTTGATGCTCATCATCTATTCTTCCCTCCTTCCAGTATAACAGTCATTACCATATTTGTGTGGCAGTTATCACTGGATGGGACCCAAAGAGGTCCCTCCAAGAGAGGATGGCAACCTCAACTCACCTCATCCTTGGGGTAGATTATAAGCTTACTGACTTCTATCACAGAAAGAGAATTTTCAAGACACACCAGCAAGAGGCAGAAAGAGATTTATGTGGCATAAAGAAGTCTACATTCAGAGAGACTAGAGTACTGGCTTTCAAGAGAGAAGCATAGTGTGGTCATGGTTGGAGAGTTCTATGTGACCTTGGGGGTGTCCTCAAGATGGATGATCTAGAGTGAGTATTTCTGTTTTTGATTTGTAGGATGAATATTCCTACACTGTCAGGCTATCCATTTAGCAAGCTAGATTAGAATACAATCATTTGGACGTATTTGGAGTTTGTAGATCTGCTGCCCACTTAATAGTGTAGCTTTCTTGAGGATGGAGGTCTGTGGGAGGAGGCATAATTTATAAGCAAGAAGCATGGGCTCCAAAGTACAGGCCTACTGTATCTTTAAGACCCTTAGGAATTTTTTTAGAGTGAGTTTCTTGGAAGGGAAAAAGGTATTGTACCCTTGGGTAACTTTTGTGTCCTGAAACTGCAGTTTCTCGTAAAAGTGTAACTTTAAAATTATAATTTTCTTTGTCTCCTTTTTACTTATTTTTATTGCTTTTATCCTGCCTCAGCAATGACTCCAGCTAAAAGATGGTTTTCCAACCTCCCTTACTGACAAGGTGACAAAATATCAGAGAATGAGATGTAAATAATAAAAGTGTGCTAAGGGGCCTCAGAAGGCATCCACAGAGATAGCTGACTCAGCTGGTGGGAGAGGTGTGAGGGAGAATTCTGTTCTCTGTTTCATAGTGTTCTTTTCTAATGCTTTCACTGCAACAAAATGGCTGAAACTTGGGCAGCCATCTTGCTCCATCAGGTGCTTTTCAGAACAAACACTAAACACCAGGATGATAGGGCTCAAAGATAGAAATCTATTTTTAATGACTGCAAAACCTCCAGCGCAATCCCATACTTTCACTCTCTAACTTGAAATCTGTATTACTTGAGAGATAATTGTCTTGTTTAAACCACATTTTCTCCATGGTTTTGTTTTATCCTGCTACCTAACTCATGCAAACCGTATCTTATGATATTGGTTTGGAAAGTATGACTTGTATATACTTATTACTTTAGTTGAAAAATTGTTACTTATGTATTTGTACATACATACCATTAAATAAAAATTGTTTAATAATAAAACAAGACAGTGGGTGTCTTGGTTACTTTTCTCTCGTTGCTGGAACAAAATACCTGATGCCCAAAATTAAGGAAGGAAAGGTTTATTTCACTTACAGTTTGTGAAGTTTTCAGTCCATACTTGGCAGGTTACAAGGCAGAGTGGCACATGGCAGAGGGCTACAGCTCATGATGGCAGAACACAGCCAAAGCAACAAGCACAAAAGCCAGGAATGGCCGCAAGTAGCCTCTTCCTCTCCCTTACATATGCAAACTATCCACCCCAGGGCAGGTGTAGCTGTCACATTCATAATCAATCAAACTCTAAAAGCCTGCCCCATGACTGCATGAGGCTTTGGGGGGACACCCAGGCACAAACCATAACACAAGGTAAAGGGCATCACCTGGTAGTAGATGATTAATTTTTAAACAAATAGGCAGACCCCAAAGGCTTGGGTGATTCTACCTTTGGTTGAGGAGGTAGGAGTAGGGATTTTCTAGTAAGTGGGGCAGGGAATGGAGACATATAAATCAGGGGAAGAATGTGAGTACAAGTGTAAGTGTGTCAATGAAAGGGCAAGATTTGGTTGTGAAACTGTAAGCACACCCTGATGTCTTCAGGAGAATTTTTAGTGTTGGAAAGTAGTGGAAGTTTCAGCCAGTAAAATGTCCCATCAATCCGTAACATTTTCTCTTAGTTGTGCTATATGATGCTGCTTAGGGCCATTTGGTATTTCTCTTCAGACTGAAAAGTTCTGATCTTTTCCAGATTTGGTTCCCAGGCCCTCTGCACAGCCTCATTCCAGAAGTGGTCCTTCCCTAGCTTTGCACCTCCATCCTCAAGCATGGCACCGAGGTGGCCCTGGGAACTTCTAATGAGGGGCCACTTACTTTGGGACAAGAATAACGCAGCTTCGTTCTTGTTGTCAGTAGCCTTTCTGCCCACATTCAGCATTTGGTTCATCATTTTGGCTGTAGACTAGAGTCTTTGACAGGAAGCATCACTGTACTGAAGACATGGAGGTTATGCAGATGGAATTAGCTCTCAGTCCCTGTACAGACTGTGGTTCTGTACATCTTCTGACAGTTAGAAGCCCCCTCTCACCATGGTGGTCTCACCACTGTGCGACCTGCTATGCTCAGTTACTATTCCTGGAACGAGCCCTGACTTGGCTGTGGTTTAAGCCCACCTGTATATAACTCTAAATTCTTAATGGAATTTCCTTTCTCATTAACTGAAAAACTGGTTCTGCTTTTTCTATTTCTTATATTCAGGAGCTACATTATCAACAGATAAAAATTGAAGACAAGGCTTTAGCACAAATGGTCCCTAACTTACAAGGGTTTGCTCTAATAAGTTTGAGAATTTTTCACATCGTAAAATGAATATGCATCAGTAGAAACCATACTGCAAATTGTGAAGTTTGATCTCTTCCCATGCAACTGATATCCATATTTAGTCCAAGCTTCTCCAAGGATGCTGGGCAGTGGCAGTGAGCCAAGCTCCCAGTCAGCCATTCAACCTTGAGCGTGGACAACAGACACTCTGCAGGGCGCTCTGTTGTTATGCTCTGATATTCAGCACAGTAGGTGTATTAACTACATTTTCAACTTACGATGGGGTTATCGGGACATGATCCCATTGGGGAAGTCAAGGAGCATCTGTATCTTCAGCTGCTTTTATAAAGCAGGGATTGGAAAATGTGCCCATGAAGTACCTTCTGCTGGCAGTATGCAGATGTAGGGGAGAATAACCAGCATGGTTTGTGTTTGCAGCCAGCCCCGCCCCACATCTTCAGCTTCTCCCCTTTCCGGCTGCTCACTCATCAGAGGGCACGTCTTTCACGCGCCACGCTGACAAGGCATCTCCGTCATGCAGCTCATTAACACCATTCCGGGGCTCAGTGTGACAGGTCCTTCAGACTCCAAAGTCAGAAACCACTTCTTTTGGTCTCCTCTCTTATTTTTAATATGTTGATTTGCTTTCAGTCTGTGTAACCAAACAATAAAAATACTGATGAAAATGTCTGGTGCCTCGGCTGGAATATATTTGAGACTTTCTGAGCCAGCAAGACAACAGTCAGAAAAAAAAGAAGAAAAGAAAAAAAATCCCTCACACTGCCTTTCAGGGCAAGAACATATGAGACAAACTCAGACTGCTCAAAATTAGACAGTGTTCTGTCAATTATGGACCTATAAGTCACTCCAGGGCTGTATTGAGACAGCCTCAGATTTACCTGGAGAAGGCAAAAATGGCCTGGCCAAAGTCCAAACAGCAGAATGACCGAACAAAAGGATTCCCAGGAAAGAGGAGGCAGTAAGCAAAGCGCTGACAGCACCCAGCCCCAGTGAAAAATGAGTGTGGAGATTTCCCATTAAGAATATTTGAAACCACAGTTTTTATCTTCCCCTCCCTCCTCTCTTCTCAGCTGGGGGTGTGCAGCTCCTCCAATACTATCCATGTGCTGGAGGCAAGCTGCTCACTCAGGTCAAACCTGGTCAGGGTGGAGGGATTAGATTACCATCCCCAGCTGATGAAAACATTGCAGCTTCAAAGCCACCTCGTTTGCCAGTTCTCTCAAAAAGATCCACACCCAATAAAAACAATTCCTACATACACCCTACTGATGGGAGCACCTGGAAAAATGGAATGATTAAAAAAGAAAAATCTCACATAAATATCAAGTTTGCATAAAGCTGATCACTAGCAGTCTGAATGAATGTGTGTACAAGCTTTTGAGGACAGACTGATTTAAAGAAAATAGTTGAATAGTTTTCATCAATTCATGGCCACAGTAGTCGTATTCTTAAAGTGCTGTCTTTTCACAACCGTGCGATGGCTGATTTTTCAAACATGAATTTCCTGTTACTAGCTCCGCTCCTTGTGGGATTTATTAAAGGGAAGAAGACTATTGTCTTCTACTTATTCTGTGGTTGCCAGACAAAGTACCCAAACATCAAACTGAAAAATTTGCTTAGATTTACTACATAGGCATCTGCATTTAAAATGTAGTGGTTGAAAAAGAGAAATTTATCCATTATATTCATGGAGGTAATACATCAGGCACTCATCAGAAATATTTTTAAAAATAACTATGAAAGTATGAGAAAGTATAAGAGACCCAAATTTAACATATTTTTCAAGAGAATAGAGCACAGTTTAAATGTCTTGACTGAAAAGCAGCATACTATAATACTAAAATTTTTAAATAGAGAATGTTACTATATATCTAAATCCCCACTCTGAATTACTGAAATAATGATGTGCATTGACTCTTTCACAGTCAATAGAGAACAATTAAACACTTAACTGTTAAACAGTTAAAAATGCTTGGCAAAAATCGGTACTGTAATTTTCAGTGGGCTAGTCATGCTATAATAACAAACTACATCCTAATGGCATAAAACCCAAAGATTAAATTTTACTCCTACTTGTTCATTGTTTTTGAGTTCTTATTCTCTACCTGCATACTGGACTAATTACTGAATTTTTTTTGGTTTCCTTTAACGTCCAGCTATAAGTCTTATTGGGCTCTTCATGGCTTGTTATTTATTACATTGGTTCCCTTGGGGCTTTGTGGTTTACAACTATTATGCAAAACAGGTCCCTCACATTACTGTTCCTTTTGGTTTCTATTGTCCTTTCTGGACTTTGTATCTATTGCCCGTCAAATCTCTTTGGAAATCCAAATCCTGAGGGAATAGTGTTGCCTAGAGCTTCAAGATGATAGCCAAGGCCTACACAACAGACACAAACTTAACAGTGAACTCCAGCCAGCCCACCTCACAACTACTCCTTATAAACCTCCTTCTTGTTCAAGTACTGGCAAAGGGTCTTGACATTGACTCATAACTGCTGGCATTCCTTCCAATATGGGACCAGGCCGGCTGGCTCTGAGGGACAGTCAGATTCTAATATTGGTTGATTGATCAATGATGCTTTCAGAGAAACATCTGAATCAAAGAGGGAAACCTGCCAATGCCAAGACAGAGTCACTTACGTCAGCCTCAAAACAAAGCAGAGCCAGGAGGCATGATGGAAGGATTCCATGCTTGCATGTCTGACATAAGAACCACGAGACAGATATGTTTACGGTGGGAACAATAGTTCTCAGAACTCTGAGAGCACAACATGTTCCTGATAAATTGCTTCTACAGCATTCCCCCAGCAAAGTCAGTGTTCCTGATGAGAAATTCCCCACTCCTGCAATCAGCCTGTATGGAACTTTGCTCCAGAACAGCTTATGTGGACTTCTTCTTTTGCCCTTTAAAACTTTCCCTTTGCAACAACCTCTCCAAAAATGTCTATGAGCAGTCATTGTGCACATATTCCAGATTATAAACCCCTGTGCATTCCTCGGTCTGTGCTTTATTACAAAAACAAAACTCTGGTGAACTTTAGAAACATGTCCTTCAATGATTTTGGGATATCGCTTCTGCTATACTTCAAGATCAATCATAGGCAAACATAATTGAGCCAGACTGATGCCAATGGTCAGAAGAAAGAGTATGTGAAAATTTCTAGTTTCTAAAAAAACTAGATAATGATAGTAATTAATATTATTAATATTTTCTTGTCAAAATTAAATACAAAATGAAAAACTAGACCACTTTCTTAATTCAGAAGGTATGTGAAATTTAGGAGAACACATTGAGAAAGTAGTTTGCAAAATATACTCATTTCTTAAAAAATATGAGTGAAAAGGGAAAATTAGGCTTTTTATTAGACTTCTTCAGATTTGTTTTTGAGGTATGATATAACAGTAAATCACAATATAACACTCACCTCAATGAACCAAACTAAAGACTATTAGAAATAACTTTTAAAGGAAAAGTGATTACATGTTTATTGTAGATGATTAAGAAAATAGTGAAAGATATAAAGAAGAAAAAATAATCAGCCGTAATCCTAGCCCCTCGAAATTATTGCAGACATTTCCTGTTATTTTCCTCGGTCTTCAGTTTTTACACAATTTAAAGCATACTGTAGTGGGTATGATTATCAGCCCAAACATTCATAGCCATTTGAAATAATTTCTCCATTTTCAAGGTTTATATTAATTTCTGTATCAGTCTTCACTTTGACTGGGAACCAAAATCCAATGTGGGTTAATCTCACTACCCCCGTCTTCCCAGGGCTTCCCTTTATCAGGTACAGTGCCAAGCTGATTGTTTCCCTACTGCCTGTCACCTCCAAGTCCACCTTTTCTCTGCTCTAGTGCTCAGACTGAGATTCCTCAACTGCCCTTCTGAGTCTCCTTTGCCAGCTCTATTTCCCGTGGTCCGGCTCACCGGGAGCAGCAGAGGAGGACAGAAGGCAGCAGGAAGGGAGGCGCAGCTTCTTTCCTGTCAATGTTGCCCAAGACTGGCAGTTTGTTTTACCAGGAGCAGTCGGCTTCACATCTCTGGCCTGGCATTTCTCAGTACCCCAGAATCTGCAGCATTAAATCCTTTTAGAAAAGCTGGCAGTCACTGGGGCCTAGTACCACCTCCACCTAGCTTCCATGTTATTTCCAGAGAGCCTCCCTTTGCTCCTTTTAGTCTTCAACAGACACCTAGAAAGCCAATGTCCAAAATTAAATCCACTCTTTTGAAATACCTAGTGAGCTGCAAATCTTCCTCGTGAGACCTGACTGACACCTGGGCGAGAGACTGTGGTCCGATCTTGATGCTTTTTCTCAGAGGGAGTCTCTATCAGTGATGTTTGTGACCTAGGCATCTGGCAGGAGCTCCTTGAAGGGTTCAAGCAGTTGATAACACAAAAGTCAGAGATTTCCTCATTGTGTCTCTTTCGTATCCTGTCACTTGCCTTCCCTGGCATTCTGAGCACAGAACTGGGCTACATGCTTGAATGGAGAGAAGGAGACAGTGTTGAAAGAAGGGGAAAATGTTACTACTGCAAAAATGTTGTGTAACCACAGTATTTCATATCAAATTGTATTTTTCCTCTTTGCACAAACACTCCTATATTCTCTTCCTTTGCTGAGCCTTGCCCAAACTGCAGATTTATGAACAATGTAAATAGTTATTATTTTTTTTAAGTCATTAAGTTTTGGAATGATTTTTCACACACCTACATTATCCAGAGCGGACCTATATTTTGTGTATGTATGTGTATTTATAAAAATAAATAATTCTCAGTAATCTGCTATGTTTTGGTTTTCAAAGGTGAGAAGTAAGAATTTTCATTAACCTGGCTTCAGAATAGACTTAAGAAAGTCTTGAAAAGCATTTAATATATTTAATATATACAGAGCTGAGAAGTCTGCAATTCATTTTCCTAAAAGTACATAGTTTTAAAAATATACTGTTGTATTCAAGTTATAATTTTCTCTTGTTTTGAATTATCAAGCATTCATACTTTTTCTCCCCCATTAAAGTTGATTTAAACATACAGATTTGTATAGTTTGTAAGGGATTTGGTTCCATGGTTGCTTGAACTAAAAGAAACTCAAGATGGATGGGCTGTATTAACTCTATGCATCCATATGTGTATTTATGAAGCTGAAAAGCATGCCTGAGATTTTATGTGCCCTCTAAAAGATAAAATCTTTAGAGAGAAGCATGTTCCTGCTTCCATAAATACTGCATCAATAGTGTGTGCATCATCTGATAACAATAATAAATATTCCTCTGTCAAAGACAACTTCAAGTTTGCAATTGATTTTGACCATTATTCCACACTGAATGACTGCAGGATGCAACAAAGCCAGAATAATGATGTAGACCAATATGCAAAGACAAAGTTCAGTCAATTTGAATAGCTCATTTAACTCTCCAAATCACTGCAAATACAGGATTTTAGGTACTTTGAGGCAGAAGTACAATAAATAAAATTTTCATGGGGAACGCAGGTTAGAATAAAGCTAATTTAGAGAGTTGCAAGTGATCTCAAATGTGGTACTAGATAAACTAACAGCATATTTTCAAAAATATTTATTAGTTGTATGAGGAATAAGTATAACTATAAATAAAAGCAATTCAAAAATTCTATAGACAAACATATAAATGAAATTCCTTTTAAAAGGGAAAAGTTAGGTCCATCTTCCCTAGAAGAGTGGAATAATTTCTCAAAACAATTTTCAAGGAAACATACTAGAATGATGGCTTAATTGCACAAGAGTTCTACTTAGTTCATTGAAAATTCCCTTGAATAAATCAGTGTCAGAAAAGGGGACTTCCATCACTGGTCAAAGGAGTTCTTCAATCACTATTGGAGGAGGGTTTTGATTGATCAACAGAATTCTTGGATTTGCTAAGAACTTTAAAAGCAGGCTATGAAGATGTAGTCTGCTGGGTACTTATGGGCTTAGAACCAAAGTGGAGAGAATTTTCTGTTATTGGAAAGTCTGGAACAGAACCTATTCCCACAAGATAGTCACACAACCCCAGAGCCTTAGCTGCTTTGGAATTGCTCTGGGCATTAAAGACATAAAGAAGAGGTCCCACTTCTATCTGCCAAGGAAAACCAATTTGATAGTATTACATTTGAATACAATAATATATCCAACAAAGTTATGTACCCTTATAAAAATATACTGCAGAATTTTCAGCTCTACATGTATTAACTATATTAAATGTTCCAAAGTTTCAATGCTATAAGGTTTCAGGCAATCTTATTAAATGGTAGCAACACTATGCAGAAGTATGAAACTAGTTTTATAACCCAGAAAGCCATTGACCAGATAAATATGGGAAAATTTTTGTTCCCCTGGAAGTCCCCTGGTGCCTCTTCCCAGTCAATACCTATAAAGGTAACCACTAATCTGACCTCTTTTACTATAGATTCCTTGTACTTGGTTATGAACAGATTATTTGAAACATTTAATATGAGAATTAATAGTTACCCATCTCCCAGTGGTATCACATACAACATTTACTTTTCCTCCTTAATTTATTCAAAATACTATCTAGTACCAACATAGTCCAGGAAGCATTGGCAACATGATTGAACAGGAAAGAATCCATGTTTGTCCTCAGGAACAACTATAGTTTGCAGAAGAATATGCACAAGTACGATTGCAGTTATGGTGCATTGTGGTAAATACAGCAAAATGAGGAAGTGCCAGATGTCAAGAAAGGGTGCATGGCATGAGCATGAAGGTCAGTGGTGGCTTCTGCAACAACTGGTATCATGACTGAGTCTGGAAGGATATGAGTAAGGGCTAAGCAGACAGAGATGAAGAAATACAGAAACGGGGGAACTAAGAAGAAATACCCTGGAGCAAAAGACAGCTTTGACTATTTGAGGAACTGAAAACAAACAAACAAAACATTTCTTATAACTAGACAAGTGAATTGGGGTCAAATCTTGAAGGACTTTACAGATCAAGTTTCTGAGTTTTACTTGACTTTAAGGACAATAGGAAGCTATACAGGCATTTTCGGCAAGAGACTATTGGATTAGTATCTGTTTTAAAGCAAAACTAGTGAAAAAGAAAAGTTTTGAAAACAACTTTGCTTTGATACTTTTGTTTAGGATGAAAAATCTAAGATAACACCTCCTCTACCAGACACTTTTAATGCCACTTCATTATTTGAAGCAGAAATGGCAAGAAAGCATGTATCAAAATATACCTAAGCAAATAGGCTTGCTTTCTAGAGTGAAGTTTGAGGATGTATTACTTCCAAATTCCACCTTATCCAAAAAATATCAATAGCAGGAACATGTTAAGTGGAAGGCCCCACCTTCACAGTAGCCATCATAGTAAGCCACAGTAGCCATTCAACATCGCTATACTAAGACTTCTTCACTGCACTACATTTTCTGCATTGCTTATTAAACTTTAACTATTTTCCTGATGTCTATATTTTAGGTCATTATTAGCCTAAAACAATTTAAGAGAAAAGTAATAAAGTCATCTTTGCTGATTTCTCTAATTTGTAGGTCTCCTTTGATATATTTAGATTAATGTTGTGGATAATTCTTTCATACACCTGCCTTGTTTATTTTACACTTACATCATTCAAATAGATATTCAAGGTGATTAGATTAACCAGATAATCACCAAAGTCTTACTCTGACTCATCACATAGGCACAGTTCATGTATAGTGTGTTACCCTCTTGACTGATAAATGAAAATGCAGTGCTTGCATCAATATCACATTAATTTCCTCTTTCTTACTTAAATGGAACCTATTATTTATCCTTTTTACTTTTCGCCTTAAGATGAAAATCGCATAACATTTCTTTACAATAACAGTAATGTCATTATTCAACATTTTGTCATGGCCAGAATATTTGCACAGTAGTGAAGTGTGTATAAACCAGTGCTATTTAACTAATGGTAGGGAGATATCACCAGGAAAATTCTGGGTATGGGAAGAAACACTAGTATGATTTCATCTTAGTAAGTAGTGAATTTTAAAAGGATCCTGGAAATATATATATATATCTTTTTTCCTAACTAGATTAAAAATCCTTAGAGGACATGTGTTATAGGTTGACTTGCATCTTTGCAAAATTCATATGTTAAAGTCCTAACCTTTAGTATCTCAGAAAATAACTTTATTTGAAAATAGAGTCATTGCATATGTAACTAGTTGGATTAAGACGAGGTTATACTGGAATAATGAAGGGTTCTTAATTCTACATGATGACCTTAAAAAACAAAGGGGCTTGGACATAGTCATGCACAAAGGGAGAACGTTATGCAGATTGGAGTTATGTTGTCAAGCAATTACCAAAAGAGACTAGAGAAGTCTAGAACAAATCCTTCCCCAGAACATTGAGAAAGAACATAGCCCTGCCATGTTTAGAAAGAACATGGCCCTGCCAAGTCAAGAACACCTTGACTTTGGACTTCTGGTATCCAGAACTGCAAGACAATAAATTTATGTTGGCCTAAGACCCCCATTTTGTGGCACTTTGCTATGGTAGACCTAGAAAATGAATACAGCAAGTATTATGGCTCATTTTTTTTTTTGTTTGTTTGTTTTCTGGTACCGGGAATGAAACTCACAGCCTTGCCCTTGCCAGGCAGGCGCTGGAGCTAAATCCCCAGTCCCTGCTCATTTATTTTTGTATGTCCTACAGTGACTCATGAATGTTGGCTGAAATGAAGTTGCAACCACAGGTCTCAGCTACTGGAGAATGTGCTAGAGGCAAAATTAGTTATTTGCATCTGATAACACAGGCATCAGGCACATGATCAGAACAACCATCCATTCCTGATCCCTCTTCTGTTCTGGAAGAAAATGACAAAGAAGTTTCTTGTGCCAGATGGACTACTCACCAAGATGGGCAGATGGGCGGAAACAGCCACAACAGGGTGCTTCACAAGGACAGGAAGTTCTGGGACTCTCACAGATTCCCAGGGTTGCACTTTCTGGGATGAGGTAGAGATTTCCCAGAGCTCAGCTATCCAGATACTTAGAGGTCACTGCAGCCATGTTCCAAAGGGGCCTGGCTGCTGCTCAAGATAGTGGCAGACCTTGATATCATCCATGTGATTCTGGTTTTTCCAGCATGTATTATGCTAGAATTGTGATATCAAGAAAGTTTCCACCCAGATATCAAAAAAAAAGCTTGTAGATCAGGCAGTGTTTGCCTAAGAGGTCAATGTGTGACACTGTGAGAATGCAGTCAAAAGTGCAGTGGAGGCTCCAGGAAGTTAGAGAAACCAAGAACATGAGACATCTGAAGATAGCTGCAGGGAATGAGCAAAGCCATCTCAAGACAGAGGCTCTGAAGTACTTCCTAAACCATTTGGAGCTCACATTTTACCACAACTTGCCCTGAGTGTTGGACAAGGAGCCACAGGACTTACTGTTTTCCTTGCTGGATTTCAGTCTTGCTTTGGTCTCATTTCTTTCAATCCATAACATGGAGGAAATAAGAAAGACTAATAATGTAATGGCTTTCAGGATTTGGTTAACTGTATTGGAAATTGTCATTTCACACATATATGTAAATACCTACAAACACATGTACATATATCACAGTGGCTTTAAGTGTCATGTATCATTTTATAAATGCTCTAGGTTCTTTTATTATGCCCTGAAGAAATCTTTGCTAAGTGAAACTCTTGAGTTGGCACAAATTAAAAATAACATCTTTTGGGGTGAGGGTTGCATCATTGATAACAATGTTAAATGCAATTTTGATCCTATTCAATATCTATGTTTGGGGGATAGGATGTCTAAGTTTAGCTGTAGAGGGCTATGCAGGTAAAGCTGATAGCCATAAGCTCTAAAGGTGGCTTAATTTATTATGGCATAGTCAAGCTAATGAATTTTTGTCCTTCAAATCATGCCATTAAACCCTAGTGCTTCTATGTGACCTCACTTTTTCTTTCCATCCTAGTATGGATTACAGAGTAAGAACATCCTTTATTCCTCTGGCTTCCTTCCCCATTCTCTGCTGTTTACAACATTCCTCCAATAAGTTATATAAACTAGTCATTTCTCCCTTCTCTCTTCTTAAACTCACTGGGCTTTCATCCTACTTCATCCAATTAAATGATCCCAAAATTCTGGAATGCAAAACCCATTGAGTATGTTTGGTGCTATTCCCTTTTGGAATTACTTTTTTTCCTTCCATCCACCACATTCTCACATTCCTCCTACTGCACTGGTCATTTCTTCTCAGGCTACCTAGCTGGGACTCCTTGTGTCCTGCATGTCCAAACAAAATGCAGTCTGCCCTTTGAGTCAGACCCTTCAATGCCCTGCTCTATGTCCCTGGCCCATTTCTCTTTTATCTGCCTAAGGCCTTTCTCCCTCCTTGAGAAACTTGACATACTAGGGACATAATGAAATCTGTCTATGGAGTATCCTTCATTTAGTAAAGTCAGAAATTGGAGGATAAATACTCATGTTTTAATAGGACAATTTAGAAGTTTTATGCACAATTCCTTAGAGAATTCCCCACAGAAATTGAACTCCCATTCCCCTAAATGATAACCAGCATATCAATGCACCTTTAGCCCTCTTATTAGTTTGTGTCCTCTCCTTATGTCATGCCTGTATCCCCCTTTAATTGCCTATGCTTCCTGGGGCCCCATCCTTCAGTTAAATTGAATTCATTCAAATCCTTGTCTTAGGATAGTTTTTAAGAGATCTCAAACTAAGACAGAACTTTTCTCTCAGTCAATATTTGCTATTTTGGTAGTGGAGAATTTCTAGTCCTCATTCTTTAAATATTGAAATATTTTAATTAATCCCAAATGTAGAAATCCTTCCAACTCCTCTTCACAACTCTGAGGCTAGCTTTCTAACCTCTGACAAGATTCATTATTTCAATATCCAATAGACAGCTCAAACTTAAACTGAATTCTTTTCTTCTTCCAAATATGCTTCTCTTTTATTTTTCCAATCTTAGTAAATAGCACCCCACCTCTCAAGTTGCTCAGAAGAAACCTGGAAGTTATCATTGGTACCTGTACTTTTCTATCTCACCACAGTGCAAATCTTTTGAGGTTTCTATGCTTTATCTCTTACTACCTTATTTCACATTGCTTTGGCCACACTGGCCCTTTGTTATACCTTGAACACAGCAAACATGCTCACATCTTACAATCAGTGAGATTAGTGTTCATAAATCCTTATTATTGGCTATGATTTTGTGTGTGTGTGTGTGTGTGTGTGTGTGTGTGTGTGTGAGCTAGGTGGTCTATAGAAAACGTATTTCTCTCTTGGGGTCAAAGTTTTTTAAAAATCTGAAAAATACTTGCCTGGACTCTAATTAGATTTTTCTTGCTGATAACAGATTGAATGGTCCATAATTTAAATATTGTATAATCTCTAATGCAATTGGTCTAGTATTTATAACGTTGCAGCCCAGACAAAATAAAAACATAAAAATGCACAAAAATAATATATTCCATACCTAAGGCATAATTAGGTTGTTTAGACTGCAGAGCATGGCAGATTTCCCTTGGATGAATCTTTATTCATTGGATGAAAGGACTTTACAGAGGATTTCTCCTTTGCAATTTTACTTAGCATCTTTCTTCACTGAGAAAGTAGACATGAACTGATGCATAACCAATTGGAGGTCAGCAGCACATATTACTTGCAGACATATAGAGAGAATGACTTTCCTAATCAGAAAAATCATGTTCAAGTGGTACTTAAAACTTTTCCATTACAATTGATGTTCTGAAAAAGTAACTTTATTCTTTAATACCCATTTATTTAGTCCATGCTCAGAAGTGACTTCTATGATAATATTCTTAAAGAATGCACAATAAAGAAGTGAGGAATTATCGATCAAAAAATAGAAAGGTAAAGATTTGAACAATGATGAGGCTAGATGCTGGATATGGGTGGAGTATCGCAGGCAGAAAAGGGTTACTGTATGAGATAAAATTCAAGCAACGATCAGAAGATGAAGCAGGAGGTGATTAAGTATTCTGCAGAGCGATTTCTGTACCATGTTGGAGCTGAGTTGATATAAATAAATCTGAGAACCTTCTGTGATTAATATTGTCATCATTACTGTACTCATCCAGGAAATTATAGCTTATTTGTTACTTTATTCCCCATATTAATGATGTGAAATTTCAGGACAACCCTCTAAGAAAATAAAAATGAAAATAATAAATCAGCTTGTGGTTCTTAAAAGCTTACTGAAATCCAAACACTTCCCATGGAACATGACTCAGTGACACAGAATTGGCAGTTGTTTGTTATTAGGTCATTGGTTTTCATTGGACTTTCTCCGAATTAGGAAGGCATCTGCAGAACCTTCCTTTCTTTCATAGTCTTGAATTCATCTAAAGCAACCTGGATTTGAGTCACCAACTGGAAAAATACAGTAGAAAGAGCTCTCAATTGCTTAACTACCTTTTTTCAATGGGTGTTAAGTTATAGTAATTTTAATTTAAAAAGTTGACAAGGACCATTTAAAATGCTTTATTTTGCTTCAAGAAAAAAGTGGAAGAAAAAGATCATCTCTCTCAAAGGGTATAAGGGGTGTATAACATGATTTGTCATTATAATTTGGCCATGCCCTGAATATAGTAAAAAAAAAAAAACAAAAAAAAACTGTTACTTTTGAGTAATTTTTAAGTTATCTCTTTTCCTGGCTGCTCTTGAGGAAATAAAAATTCTGAAAATGGGCTACTGTTGCTTCTAAATCTGGAATATCTTCAAATGGCAGATGCTTTGTTTGAGGGGATTTTCCTCTGTATGTTGGCCTGTCAGTGGGCCAGGAATAACTGCCTCCACACAGATGATGGACCTGTTCTATTTGGTTTTGTAACCTAAGTAAAGCTACGTTAGCATATTGAGCTAGATGTATCTTGTGCCAATTCTCCCCCTAAAAATAATTTTTAGCAAGTTTTGTCTTACTGAGCACTCAGAATGTATCATAAATTATCTTATTCAAGCTGTATAACACCTCTGAAGATGCTTACTTATTCATTCCACACCTTCTACTGAACCATATCTGGCATCTACTGAGTCATATATGAACCAGTATAGGTGATGTCTTGTCTAGCAGAGCAGATAAGTCCCTTCTGTGAACCTACACTTCAATGAGATGGATGTTCAAATTACAATTAAACCACACAAATAAAAGAATTGTAAATTGTGATGTGTTATGATTGAGATCAAAAGTAATGGGAAAGGTCAAGAGGGCCCTTCTCAAGAGGTAAGTTAAGCTGATTCAGAAGACAGGGAACCTATCATGAAACACAAGGTGAGAAGGGCCTTCAGTGCTTGATTGATGGTGTAGTTTGTACAAAAGTCTTGAGATGGAAAAGATCTCAGTGAAGCAGCATGCAAGGAAATGTGAAAAGAAGCATTATTTTTATGTTTAGCAAATAAGCATGCATTTATTGATAGATTAATGTACTAGTGTTCTCTAGAGAAGTCAAAGCAATTGTGCAGATAGAGATAGAAGATAGAGATATGTAAGAGGAGATTTATTATAGGAATTGGCTCACACTATATAGAGATGGAAAAATCTCACCATATGTCATCTGAAAGGCAAAGAACCAGGGAAGCTAGTGGCATAGCTTAATTCAAGATTGAAAACCTGAGCACCAGGGAAGTGGATAGGATAACTCTTGGGCAGAGTCAAAGGCTTGAGAACCTAAAGTAGCTGCTAATGCAATCCTAGAGTCCAAAGTCAGAGAATCTGGATATGTGATGTCCATGGGCAGGAGAAGGTGGGTGTCCTCCTTGCAGAAGAGAGAAGAAGTTGCCTTTTTGTTTCATCTGGGTCCTCAGCTGATTGGATGTTCTCTACCTACATTTAGTAAGGATGGATCTTCTTTACTCAATTCATAGATTCAAATGCCAGTTTCTTCTGGAAATACATAAATACCCAGAAATAATGCTTTACCACCTACTTGGGTATCCGTTAGCCCAGTCAAGTTGACACCTAAAATTAAACAATACTCTCAAGATTGAAAAACAAAGACATCCCCCAAATCAATCTCCTAAACCAGCACTGAGTCTAACATTTTTTCTACAAAACTGTGTTTAGTTATGGCTTTCTAGATTATAGTTTTTGTGTTATATGAACAAGTCTGACATTATTTAAAGAAAAATTCACCTAGATGTGGGCTACATCAGCACAATGAAGTTCATGGGTCTTAGCAGAAGTTCTGATGCCTTCTCTTCAGTGAGCTGCATGGGGAGGCTGTTTATCATATGAAGAGGAACAAGAGCTTTCTGTGTATCCAGTGGGTCTGAAGGTTTTTTGGTATGAAATTTTGTACTTCATAGTCCAAACTCATCAAGTTTATGGTTCAATAGTCTGGAGGAAATGAAAAGACAATTGGGGATAGGCTTCAATAGTTATTGCATGGCAGTATTTTTCTGCTTACTAGATGAGTTATATATATGAATGTGAATATGTGTATACATCTGTAAGTACACAGAGGAAACTATACAATATTAGTTTTATTAGTTTTGGTTTGAACCACAAATGCATGTCTTGTCTTTAAAAATGATAACATTAAATTTTTTTAAAGTTAAAAAATGGGAAGTTGAATTCCAACTTTAGTTTTTATTAGTAATAAAAAATCTACTTCTTTTAGTGGAAAGTAAGAGAATACTGACAAGAGTGTCAGTAGTAGGTCAACCAACAACCTTATCGATCATGGCGGATTGACTACTGGTGGTCAACTTGTAACACCCGGCTGATCTGTATCAGCTTGGTTCTGGATGTGGAAGGCCCACTTGAGGATTGTTGACAACAATATACAAAGGAGAACCAGAGAGAAAGAAGTGGGGCTGTTGATTCTTCTGGAGGAGCTTGTCATGCTGGCTTTCCTGATACAAACTCGGTCATACTCATCATCAGAGGAGCTCTGGACCTTGCTGTCTCTGAGAATGGCTATGGTTCACTTTGAGACAGCTCTTGTCCCTACTTTGAGAATCCCTTCCTGGCTCTAGAAGGAAGGACAGTGCGCTGTCTAATCTCCTGGAGAAGCTTGTCATGCTGGCTTTCCTGATACAAACTCAGCTGTTCTTATTGTTGGAGGAGCTCAGAACCTCACTGTTGCTGAGGATGGCTGTAGTACTTTTTGGAGAAGCTCTGATCCTTACTTTGTGCATTACTTCCTTGGCCCCAGTGCAGATCCCTCAGCCTGCTGGCACAGATCCTTCATCCCGCTGGCACAGACTTTTTAGCTTCCACCACTGACCTTTGAGCCTTCCCAGTGTAGGTCCATGAAACAGACTTTCATGAGACTTTGTCATGGGCTCTAGGCCTCCAGTTGGACTCATGGGGGGCAGTTTCATGGGATCTAGGACTTTAGCTGGACTCATGCAGGACATTGCCATGGGATCCAGGCTTTCAGCTGGATTCTCTAGGTCTTTAGTGTGTGGACAGATTTCCTGTACTCTTTTGTACTTGACTCTTTGGGTAATTGCTATAAAATAATCCTATAAATTATGTGTCCTGAATTAAATTGTTTCCTTACAAACCCTGAGTACAACATAGATATTACATTTTAAAACCTTCTCAAGAATTCTATGCTGTGACATTGGAAAAAATCTATTTGAAATATTTAAAAACTATGGCACCATGGGGTTGTTAGCTGCTCCACATTGCACAACCTTACATCTTCAGTGTCGGGACTCAAGCTCAGGGTCTCTTTTACAATTCAACCAGCTGCTTTCCCCAAGAGTTCTACAAAATACCTCTTTTAGGGGAACATTAAACTGATGATGCATACTTACACTCCTATATTTCAAAACATTATCTCCTTACCGGCTTATGCCTTATGAATCATAAATATTTCTGTAGAGGCTGTCTTTAGATTAAAAGTCTTTTATCTAAACTTTCACCCACCCCTGGAGATTAATTGCCTAGGACATGCCAACTTTCCTTCTTTCATCAGCTGAGGAATGTAATACTGTCTCTTACTCAGTGCTTTGTCAGTGGAAAGAGGAAGATAGGTGACAAACATTCTCCTTTGAGCAAAATCACTTGAAGGACATGCACCAGTAGGTGGCTTTGATTCTTGTATTAGAAAATAACACATTTCATTATGTAATATTTTTATGATGACAAGCACTATAAAATAACGAGTTTCCCTTTCCTACTGTGAATCTGAAACAGTATTTTGTACCGTTTAAGAGGGAAGCATATGTAAGGAGGAAAAGACTAGAAGACATTATTTTTATAACTTATCAGCATATGAAAGTGGTATCTCAAATTTTACAATTACAAGAAAAGAATGCTGGGGACTGGGGATTTAGCTCAGAGGCAAAGCTCCTGCCTGGCAAGTACAAGGTCGTGAGTTTGATTCCTGGTACGGGAAGAAAAACAAAAACAAAAACAAAAACAAAAAAAAAGAAAAGAATGCTGTTACTAAATTGCAAGAAATATTTATGTGAGCATATCACATATGTCCATGTGAGTGTAAGTGTATCACTCTAAGCTACTACTGGAACTTTAGAATTGCAGATTTTCTTAATTAAGGTTAAAACAAGCCTGAGGCTCAGAAAGATCTACACTCTGTTCATAATCAAGATGTACATGAGAGTGGTTGGATTGGAATAGTGATGTTTTGAAATAAGCATCATTACTAGACTTAGCATTGTTGGTCTACACTAACTTAGATATAATTTAAAAATACATATTCTATTGTACCATTTCCTTTCTTCCAGTAACACATTTCAGGAAGAAGCATGAATTTAAGAGATCAAATGTCTAGACTCCACTAACAGATGGATCCCTCTTAGGGATCTGTATTGCGCTGTACAAGTTCAGCTGCTCCACTAAAACACTTAACAGGTTGACTCAGAGCAAAAGGCATGTTTGTCACTGACCACTAGGGCTCCAAGAAGTAGTTGCAAGAAATGATCTTACAAATGGAAGGATAAAAAAAGAGACAAATTTATTAAATACAAACCAAAGTTCAGGCTGCTCAGTTTTTTTAATAAAATGAAATGGGCTTTTCCAGTCAGTGCAATGCAAAACCAAAAACCACATGTTTTGCTTATTTTAGAAGCACAGATGAAGGAGGCTGAATAAACCTCCATGCCACTGTGGAGGGAAGCTGGACATAGTATGGAGGTAGCTATTTAAGAGACTGGACACCCAGCTCTATGTCCCAGAGTAGAGCAGTGTGTACTGGTATCAGTGGGTTGCTCCAGATTTAGGAAGAAGAAAACCTATATTTAATGGTAAACACTTATAGTTTTATAACAATAATGGATAGAGAAAATTATAGAGATTTCAATTTGAAAAAAAGTATCGATTTGTCATCTCCTCTCTCTCTAGCTGTTAGACCTCTTATTTTTATTTTACAGAGATCCTTACATCCCTCATAAGGTAGGCTTTTCTTGGCCTTCACTTGCTGTTACGAGAATTTCTACATTAATCTGAGTAAAAATATAACATATTTGTTGTTCCTGATATTGATATATGGAATCAGAAAGTAAAAATTTACGTATTTCCCCACAAAACATGAAAAATGCTCTAATGTTTGAATACAGCTCTCATATTTTCTTTGATCTTTTGTTCCTAGGCTAGATTGCTTCATTTGATTTTTCAGACATTCCTCATCTGACATGTACCTATCTCCCACAATTTCTTGTGCCTATCCTTGAAGGTTCTCTAGTTTGTATTATTCTTGTCTTCATACTTAGAATTAGACACTACCTTATAGTTAAGCCAAACAATATAAAAAGTAGAGGCTGCTCAAGGATGTATTTTCCCTTCATATCCATTAAGGATAATGGACAGAATCTGGACTCTGTGTTTAAAAGTTAAGGTTCTCAGTGATTCAGGTAGTTTCAGATACCTGCGACTAATGATAGGGCCAAAGACAGAGGGCAGTGCCCAGACCTAATGCCAGGACTCCTGAAATTATTCTAGACAACTATTCTGGGATGATGTACTCATCAAGGGTACTCATCACTAGAAACATTTAGGCATGTTATCACCAAACAAATAAAAATGTGGAATCAAGTGTTTTCAGAAACTACTTTATTCATGCATTTGTGTATCAATCTATGGATCTGTTATCAACCAATCTATGGATCTGTTATCAACTAAATGATTTCTATGCATCCATGTGCATGTGTGCATGTGTGTGTGTGTGTGTGTATACTGTTCCTGATTAGAAACACCTAGTCCTTGGTGTACAGTGCCCAGAAATAATAGTGAAAAGCCTATCAGTCATGTAAAGTTCTTACCAAGTTATTGGATTTCAGGGTTCATATAAGGGTCTCCCAGAACATATGGAGAAGTAATGCAGAGTACCATGGGGCTATCAGTCAGCAAATCTAGGGACTATAATTCCATCAACTAAAACATTCAGGCAAGTTTCCAATACCCAATACTTGCATAACTAATTTTTTAAATGCTTCTATTTATCTAAGTTTCCCTTCATGTTGTTTATTTCCACTTAGCTTTCTAGCCTATGAAGAATATTTTGACTTTTAATTTTATTAAGTTTTTAATTCTCTGCAAATGTAATAGACATGCATTTTTATTCAAATTATCCCTAACAACTTGAAGGGCAAGGTCCTGTGACATGTCATTGGGCCTCTCTTTCCAGATCATGTAGGTTCACAACTTTCCTTGTGGTGTACAGGTTCCAGTAAACTTCAATGATAGCTAGAGAACTGGCAAAGAAAGTTGACTTGCAACTAAGTGTTGGCCTATAGTATAGTTCCTTAAATCTTTTATAGATTTAGATCTAGGTGTATCTCAATGGCCAATTGACTTTCAACAAGAGTGCAAGACAGCTTAATGGCAAAAAACAATCGTTCAGAATGTACTGGGATCACTGTACATTCAAATGCAAAAGAATGAGTTTGTACCAGACTCTGACCTCTACGTAAAAAAATTAGACCAAAATGGATCAGAGACCTAAACATAAGAGCTAAATCTTTTAAAATTGGAAAAGAAAAGAGTTAAAACTTTTTATGACTTTGGATTATATAATGGATTCTTACATAAAAAAAAAACAAGCAACAAAAGAAAATATTTTGTTGTTTTAAATTGGACTTCATATATGGGTATTATGGCACACTCCTGTAATCCAGGTTTCCAGGAGGCTGAGGAAGGAGGATCACAAGTTTGAGGCCAGTCTGAGTATTGTAGAGACTTGGCAAGACCCTATTTCACAGTAAAAAATGAAAAGGGCTAAGGGTGTAGTTAGTGTGAAGGTCCTGGGTTCAGTTCCAGGTACCTCAAAAACATTTAAATTCATCAAAATTAAAATAATTTTCTTCTTTAAAGGATACTGTCTTGGTTACTTTTTTCTCACTGCTGGGACAAAATACCTGACTCCCAAAATTAAGGAAGGAAAGGTTTATTTCGCTTACAGTTTGTGGATGTTTCAGTCCGTACTTGGCAGATTACAAGGCAGAGTGGCACATGGCAGAGGGCTACAGCTCCTGGTGAAGAACACAGCAAAGCAACAAGCACACACCAGGGCGGAATGGGGGAAGAATGGCCTCAAGCACTCTCTTCCTCTCCCTTACATATGCAAACTATCCACCCCAGGTGTGCAGCTCTCACACCCTTAATCAAGCTCTAAAAGCCTGCCCCATGGCCGCATGAGGCTTTGGGGGTACACACAGACATAAACCATAACAGATACTTTCAAGAAAAGGAGGTGGGCATGATGGTGCCTGGCTATCATCTCAGCACTTGGGAGGCTGAAGCAGGAAGATCACTGTGAATTCAAGGCCAGCCCGGGCTACATAGTGAGTTCAAGCCAGTCTGAAGTACAGAGTAAGACTCTACCTCAAAAAAAAAAAGAAAAGAAAAGAAAAGAAAAGAAAAAAAGAGAGAGAAAGCATAGAATGAGGGATTTTTTAAAAAAAATTATGTTGCAAAAGAAAATAAAAATAAAAAATATGAAGTATTGCCATGTGATACTACTTGGATGAACTTTGAAAGTATTAGCTTACATGAAAGAAGCTAGTCCCAATAGACCATTTGTGATATTCCATTTATCTGAAATGTCCATAATGGACATATCTATAGAGATAAAATAGATTAGGGGATTTCTGGGCCCAAGGGGAAGTGGAAATTGAAAATTATTATCAATAAGTACAGGGATTCTTTTATGGGTGACAAAGTGTTTCAAGACTGATGGTCCCTGCTACATCAACCCTATTTCCCTTTTCTTAGGTTTGGGAGACTGGGTATATGTATACACGTAATAGATTCTGATTCCAATTAATAGGATTCCACTATATCAAATTATTTTAAAGATGAAATTTTTCAATTTGGAAAAAAAATTCTAGATAATGCTTTCATGAATACTGAAAAAGAGCCACACACCCACTTTGCCAAAAGAAAGGTTTGTGGGTTTCCTAGTTAAGAATATGTGTGGTTTACAAAACACTAGTAGGAGACTTGGACAGAGGTAGCTATAAGACTTGAGTTGCTAACAGTTGTCACATTTTGCTCCTAAAATCATTTAGTAGGCAACATCCATAGTAATGAACAACATTAAACAGGACATAAATTTGCCTACATTGATGCTATATAATATTGAGTGTTAACATAACCATAGTCCTAGAAATCAGCTCCTTGAGAAAGAAAGAAAAAGAATACTGGAGACTCTCTGTCTCTCTGTCTGTCTGTCTCTCTCCCTCCCTCTCTCCCTCTCTCCCTATGTCTCCCCACTCTTCCTGATTTTGTAGTATGGATTCTTGACTTTGCCGTATGGATTAGACGTCTCCCACCTGTAGGAAGAGTGAGTATCATGGTGTTGAGCTGGTTTGCTTTGGTTTGCAAGAACTACTTTGGTTCCTCTTCTTGCATCTGTGCATTCAGTAATGTCATTTTGGTAGCTTGGATTGGTAGTGGGAGGATTTACCCCACAAAAATTGGCAAATGCTATAAATTTGGCCTTTATATCCTCTAGAGATCCAGCCGTTAAACTTTTCCCCAGCCAGTCTCTCAGAATTGTCCAAGTAAGGTAGTGTAGAGCAACAGATGATGTATTGTCTCTGTGTCTAATGAGCTTTAAGTCATAGCCCAAAGATAACAGGATGAGAGCTGAGTTAAGCAACACCCACATCTGTGATGAAGAACATTAACTGAGAATTGGGGTGAATCAGTACTTTTTGTTAAACAACAGTTATATCCAATTTGTATGCAAAGCATATACTTTAGTGAAGTGGTTTGTGTTTGGATATATAATTATAGTAACCATTGCATTTATTGAATATCCTAAATTACTCTGCTTTTTTAGCAATAACTTTGTATAGTCATTAAATTCCAGTATCCACTTGCCCTTATTCTTTAGGTTTTCCCCTTTGTCACACAATAGCAGGCAGGAAAATATGTAGTGAATAAAACTTTCCTTATAAGTCATTAGTAATAAATGCAAAGCCAGAAAAGCAAAGTCAGAAAAATTTGGTCTGTTCTCTGTGGACAAACATTATTCAAAAACTTCTTTCATGGAAAGGCAATATCCGTCTTAAGAAGTTCTTTGAAAAGAAAAATATGTGAACATGTGGGAACATCATGGTACCTAACTTCTCTACTTAAAGAGTTGCCAGGGGAAGTAGGGACTCAATCTCTTACAACAGAAGCCGTTTTTAGTGGCATTAGCCAAGGGAGCATTACCTGTTCTGGTGTTTCTGATGTCTAACACATCAAGAAAATGGGAGGGAGTAGGGCTATGGTTGGAATCAGCCTTGCCAGGTTCCTGGCAAGAAATCAAAGGTTACTCAGTCTTACCTTTGCCTATGACAAATTAAAATTTGAGGAAAAAATTGGAGTGAATGATTTAAAAGTTCAGTAGAAACTTTCACACAAATTTTTAGCTTTCTAGCTAACCAATGAAAAAACTTTATCAGGTACAATAGTGCATTAAATCTTCTAAGTCAAGAAACTTGGATTATAAAAGAAAGACATCTTTAGTTTTGCTAACCTCAAACTGGAATGATCATTTTCTTCTATTTTGAATGTAGACAAAAAACCACAGTGACTGTTATGTGATTCATCAGTAATAGAAGTCACAGATGTTTTAATATCATATTTCAATAATTGCATATATCTTCAAATACCATCTACCCTCATCACTATTTTTTATTTTTTTGGTTCCAGGAATTAAACTCAGGACCTTGCACTTGCCACGCAGGTGTTGTGCCACGGAGCTATATCCTCAGCCTTCATCATGATCTTGAAACTAATATTTATTAAACTTTACACCATGTCTTTGTATATAATTATAAAGAAAGAAGCATATATATGATTATATCAAAATTTGGTATTTTAATGTTTTGAAAACTACATTTCAATGTAATTGGTTTTCTTTTCAATTCTATGTAATCTTGTGTATATTAAGTTTTTAAAAACATGATTGTGGAAAGAATCCATATGCTCCATTAGATGACAAAATGTGTCAATGGGGAAGAATTCAAGAACCTATGTAGACAGATGTGAAGAGTCATGGGGCAATTGCCTTTGCTGAAGACCAAGCTTTCCTATATATTGGAGGTAGGTAGAGGGAGAATCCTACCCCACCTAGGTTTACCTATAACCTTATTTAAAGGTTAATGGTAATGACAATTTTTTTTTTTTTTTTTGTCTTTTTGAGACAGGGTCTTGCTATGCAGTTCAGGCTGAACTTGAGCTCACTTTGTAGCCCAGGCTGGCCTCGAACTTGCAATCATCCTCCTGCCTCAGCCTCCTGAGTGCTGCGATTACAGGCATGCGCCACCATGCCTGGCTAGTAAAGACAATTTATACAATACATTCACAATAAAAAGGAAGAAAGGAAAGAAGGAAAGACCTTAGGAAGGCAGGCAGGCAGGCAGGCAGGCGAGAAGGAAGGAAGGAGAAGGAAGGAAAGAAGGATGAAAAAGAAGATAGGAAGGAAGAAAAAGAAGGAAAGAAGAAAGATAGGAAGATAGGAAGAAAGGAAGGGAGGAACACGTCTCCAAAGGAGGTGTTGGGGGGACATAAAAAGACCATTTCTAAGTGCAAAATCTATCCTTTCAGGGCTCATCAGAGGCTCCTGGGTCAGAAAGTGCATGACTAAAATGCAACCAGGGATAATGACCTATCCTAGCCCAAGCTATAAGCAGACAACTAGGACATTTTTGTGGCACATTGATTCTGCTATTATTATACCTTCTTGTGTGATCTTGAATAAGTGACATAACCTCTTATGAGTTAGTTTTTCCATTTTCTTCTTTCCACATTTTATTTGGCTGGCTGTGCAGAAGCCTTGAGATAAAGAGCTTACTGAAGGAGAGTTAATATGGTTGATATTTTAAAGAAAAGACAGTGCCAAGATTCTGCTTCCAGGTCTTCAATATGGCTCTACTCCTAGCTTCACTCCCTACCAGTTGCATTTACTTTGCTTTTATTCTTAAATCATTTTTCCATTCATTATCAGTCCGCTGTCAGCAGCCATCAGAGAACCTGGCCTCATCTTCAGAAGCCATCTTGTGTGCCTCACTAAAGGAAGGGACGCACTACCCTTCCTGAACCACTGAGTTTTTCACTGGAATGCTCATTTCCCTCCTCACAAAGCCTGCCATCAGACCACCTGTTTACATTGGTATACATCTCTATGTTTATAAACCTGGAAAGTGTAAGAACCCTTTTGGAAAGAAAAACACTCACTTCCCAAGAAATGGATGTTTCACAGCTGTTGATCACCAGTGCAAAATGTATTGACTTTATACCTAAAAAGTTTTCAGAAGGAAAAATGTATGAAAACTGTACATCAGAAATTCCCATGAGCCTGTAGTGTTTGACACACACACACTAACCTTGTACCTGCTCCTTTAAAATTGAGTTTGTCATTCAATAGTTGATTGAATTCTGACAAACATCAAAGCTGGAACCAAACTGACTGAAGATTAGGTAGGATTTCAGGCATCAGGAAGTGAGCAGGAAGGAGCCAGGTTGAACTGAAATTGTCAGCTATCGGTTGCATCTATTAGTAGGCTAATCTTGCTGAACTTTCTGATTGAAGCAACTCAAGGTAACTTTTAAATAAGGCTACCATGTTGAATTAAAAGAGAAAGGGACTTCCTTAGCTACCACAAGACCATGACAATAATAATATCTCTTCTCTTAAAGAAAGAACAAATTTAAGTTAGTCACTAAGATACCTGTTGTACCAATCTGATACTTAAAATTATTTTAAAAGCTGATTTGCAGGACAATAACTTCTAAGATCATTAATTAAAATTAATTTCTTCATCATTGTTTGCTTTCAAAACCTTCACTTGGAGATTTTTTTTTTCCTGGAATAATTCTGCTCATCTTATTTTCAAATGTGCCTTTCAGCAGAGCTAAATCATCATTTCTATAAGTCTATTCCCCATATATTTATGTATCTTTCCCATTTTTTCAGGCATAAAACCACCAGGCTCATTTTTAGTAAGTGTATTTCCACCTGTAGGCTGGGCAGGGAAAATGGAGGGTTGAACACAGAGAGTAAAGTCCTTCCAGTCGTTACAGAGGAGAGAAAGAAAGGCGAGCTTCCGAGGGAAGAAGCGTCAACATAAGATTTCTGTATCCGTCATACTAACTTCCGAATGTGTTTGCACCTTGCTATGTGGGACCCACGCTCATCTACCAACCACATGTATGGGGTCTGTATCCTTGCTTAAGCCCAGCTATATGCCTGAAAACCTGCCCCTACTCCTGTTTTAGGATGAAAGTAAAGTTTTTTGCATTCAGGTAACTAAAAATATCAGGCAGGCAGCCAAGCCAAAGGTAATTTATTCATCCCACTCGTTAGCAAATGGACACAAACCACTAGGAAAAGACTGCTGCTTATGAAGCAGCTCTGTATGGCTTTCAAGAGGCTGAATTGTGCCTCCTATTCACAAGCCAAAGCAGAGCAGGTCCCAGTTCGCAGGTGTTCCACTGAGAGGTAGTCATGTCCTCCGTTATTCTGCCAATCCAGCAAGGTGCAGAGATTTCTAGGTGGTCAGCTGGTGGGCAAACATGAGTAATAATGACCTCATGCCGAAGAGAGTCAGGCCAGTCTTGGCAAGCCATAGTGTTCTCATTGCTGAAAAATTCACTGTCCCCCTATGGTATCAGGCTAAAATTCTCACCAGAATTTGCGTATCAACAGGCACTTGGCCACGTTCTTTGGACAGTTTGCTTTATTCACCAGAATCACTTGATTTCAGAAATCTAGTTATTTTGAATCCCAAAGGAATGTATTTGTGTTCTGCCCAAATTTGGATTCAGAAAACAATAGGATTCCATAAATCCTCCAAAAATATAATAACTTGCATTCATGATTTTCTTCTCCAGGCACCTGAAAGGTAGAACATTTTCTTTGGCAACTATTAATTCTTTATTTAGAATAGTACAGTTTATCCATTTTGTTTTCACAGAGATTCACCTCTGTCAATACCAAATGAGAAACTATTGGGAGTCATAAAAGCAAAGAAATATTTACACTTGTATTTCAGGTTTCAGTTAAATCGTACCAAAGGTATACTCATGCAAACCCTAAAAGCCTTACTTAGAATGAAGTAAACTTCACACTTTCCCATGTTGCCTCAGGAGCCATCTATTTTCTTCAAAGCGTCTTCTCCTCCTTCTTGCCCCAACTGTGAAGTGTGCTATCAAAATACAGGCATATTAAGAATTGATACCTGAGGAAAACGAAGTCTTAGAAAATGATTGAAGCTCGGTTATTCAGAGAATTATATTTCCTGAACAAGAACATATGACACAACTACAAAAGAAATGACACTCCTTCTCTACAAGACAAATTAAACAAAAATCACCTCTAAAGAATGTTTGCTTACAGGGCAAGAGAGATAGCTCAGCAGCACAGCACCTGCCTGGCAAGTGCAAGGTCCTGAGTTCGATTCCCAGTACAAAACCAAGTGTTTATTTATAATGTACAGAATATTGGTGGTGGTCTGGTGCGCTCATTTTCCTAATTGTTTCACAGTTCAAAATTAAACTTTCAATTTTAATCCTTTGGCATTGCTCAAAATCTTTCTGAAATGTGTTTTTCTACTTTCATAGGCGGGGAATTTTCATATCATTCATTTTAAAAAAAGTGTTTTTATAGTAATTCTCTTCTTAATCTTCACCATAACAGAATAACTACATTGACTAATTTGAATTTAATTCATTGTATTTTCAAATATACACCATTATGTTATACACTGAAACACCTAAACACACATGTGTATAAATGTGTAGATTATATGCAAATATAAACATTGATATAAAATTAGAATAAATACAAACAATTTAAGGAATCTCTTTTATCTATCACTCAGCTATCAAAAATTAACATTCTGCCCTTTTATTTCATCTATTCTGAGCAACTCCCAATTTTTTCCTCAGTATTTGAAGTGATTCAAAGACTTAGTCTTATTTACTTCATCAGTAGATATATATAGACAAATATAGATATAATATGCATGTGTGCATGTCGTAATTAAAAACTTCAAAAATAAAGAAAAATACTTCCTTGCAAAAGTAAAACTGAGGGGGAAGGGTATAAAAAATGAATTAAGATGTGCTGTCTACATGTACCAACTTCCCACAGGGAATGAAATCATTGTGTACTCCCACATGTACTAATAAAAATTAAAACTAAAAAAAAATCCTCAAAATTATTTACAGTTTAGTGTATAGTCATTTTTTCCTTTATTGTTTCAAAAGTGTCTTTATATTGGTTTGTGTCAGGATCTAAACAAGGATCACACACTGCATTGTACTCATATGTCTTTAAGAATCTTATCTATAGTATTTTCCTTCTTTTACAATGTCCATGTTGTTACAAGGTAAACTGGGGTATAAAAGATGAAAGATTATATTTGAGCAAGCAGCATTTTATGAATTGGGTAGCTCCAAAGCTTAAGTGATTTGGAGGTTCCTACAGGAGGACTTAAGAGTAAAGCTTTTATGGGATAAACTTGAAAGTAAAGCAAAGAAAATATTGGTGAGTTACCACTCCATTGTCTTATTTGGTCTATACTGTTGGAAAGTCCCCAGTTATATATTAGCTGGTGATTTCTTTTAATCCTTTCATTTTTGTTTTACAAAAGCATTTACAAGTAGTAGCTCAAGTTACATCTCAGCTATGTTAGCAAATTGAATGAGGTTCAGGTCATTTATCAGGCCTAACTGGCTTTATCTGCTAGAGGATTCTGCAGGCCTGGTTTTCATTTTAATTTACTTTAAAATACTATGTTTTTAAAAGGCAGGTGGAAGAAGGGATGTTGGTACTGTAGCCTTTCCTATATTGTGCAGATTTCCATTTGATTATATCCTTATGGACTCATTTAACATGTTACCATAGCCTCTCTATTTCCAGTAAACTGGTAATTACATCTAATAACTTAAGTATACATTCAATTTATTCACTTTTATAGGCTGTACTGTTCACTTCCTGTTGCATATACCCAAAGGAACAGAATGTTCGATTGCCACCCTCTTTTGTTTTTTGTTTTTTTTGAGACAGGGTCTCGCTATGTTGTTCAGGCTGGCCTTGAATTCACTGTGCAGCACAGGCCGGTCTTGAGTTCACGACAGTCCTCCTGCCTCAACCTCCAAGTGCTGGGACTACAAAGGTGCACCACCATGCCCAGGAATTGCCCTATTTTGAATGATGGTTAGCAGTTCAGGTGTCAGCCTGATCGAACTTCTATAAAAATTCCCATCAAGCTTTTGCCTAATGATCTGAGGAACTTGAGATAATCATTGCCTCAATTCATTCATTTCTTAGGGGTTGAAAGGTTTTGATTGTTCTCCTAAAAAGAATGTTTCTATGGCAACTATTTATCTTAAAATAGAGAATATATGGGAAAATAAGATAAATACTTCCCCCCTTCTTTATTTAGCAAATTATAAGAAGATTTGGTGTTCCTTCTTCTTTAATTTTCCTATCTATTGCAGTGTTTCAAGATTCACATTTTTTTTTAAGATTCACAGTTTTTTAAGGCAAGAAGTGTTATAAAAAAAAGAAAAAAAGGAGCCATAATCATTCCCTCATTAAATAACTTGCTCCATCAATACAAGTCTTACTAGTGAAAGCTATGGTTAGCTCTCAGCACAGAATGATCCTCAGTGAAAATCTTATTACTACCACCCAAATTATCCCATATATGGGAGTTTTCTCATACATAAAAAAGGGCCCAAGAAAGTAAGTTAACATTCAATCAAAATTATTGTTTACAGCAGAACTCTTTTAGAGTAAAGTTACTTAGTGATTGTCCACTATTTTTATTGAATTTGACCTGGTACTGAGACAGTTTACAAGCAACATCACTAAAGTTATATTTATAATTTTGTTTGCCCACTTACAATTAGTTCAATAGCTCTAACTAATCATACTAGAAATACTGCCTCAACTTGATCCAAAAATTTTACACTTTATCTAGAAGGCAAAGCTTTCCTTCTAAAAAGAGAGAGTCATCTTGTTTCATTCCTTTTTGCTAAAAAGATTTATCACATCTAAGAATTTGAGTTAACATGTTTTTGGAATTACTATGTGGTCCAGTTAGAGTTTTTGGTAACAACAAAGTATTCGGAGGAGTGCAGAAGCCAGAGGGAGAGTCTGGATTTCTTTCTCAAACATGTAAAATCAAGTTGAGCATAATGATTTTCTATAGTATTATTAGCATGCCTACAGCTAGGTTTTCAATTTAAAAAAACTGTGAAAGTGGACGAGAGGTTCTTGTATGACCATATACAGGATTTCTTTATATAATTTTCAAATTTGTTTCTTGATTAACTGTCCTATAAACCAGGCACGTCACCCACACCAATACAAAGAGATCCTGACAATCTTATGTGTAACTGATAGGCAAGAGGGAATATTTTCAGGCAGAAGTCATAATTTTTCCTTGACTATTAACATCTGCTTGCTAAGGCCTACACATGTCCCCAGGGTACTGGGTTTGTAAACATTACTTGATGATGACATACTAAATATTATGAAAATGTGGCTCTCAATCCACACCCAAAACCCCCTAAAGAACATTTCATATTTTCAGACTGTGGTCAGCAGGTTTTGGGGGAATTATTTGTAGTTTTTTAACTGAAAGCTAAATAGATTCTTTATTTAAAGTAAATTCCTGACTTATGCTTGCAGGCAACAAGATGACCATAAGCCACAGGGTAATTTTGAAGTAAAATGCTATAGAAAGAAAGGTTGTTTCGTACATCTGCTGATAAAAGTGTTGCTGTAAATTATAAGATCACACTATGTATTGAAATAAGCATATACATAGCCAGATAGGTATTTCTTTAGTCCTTGCAGACCCCAACACTCCAAAACTACTTTCAGGAATAAAAAATAAAACTAAAACATTTCTGGCATTCTGGATAGTCAAGTCACAAGTCTTTTAGCAAAGCAGAACAGAGTTTAATCATGAGGAAAAAATGAAATATTTCTAAGAGAAAGTTATGGCTTGGATCTGAAATGTTCCCTAATAGTGTCAAGTGATTGAAGGTGGCGCTTTTGGAAGGTGATTGGCCCAAGGGGGTAATAAACTCATTGATGGATTGATCTGCTGATGAGTCCATAGCTGAATGTGCTGTTATGAAATAGGGCTTGGTAGGAATCACTTGGGAGCACGACCTGGAAGGGTTAATTTTTATCCCTGGTTCCTCCTTTCTCTCTCTGCTCCCTGAATATCATGAGTTGAACAGCTTTCCTCCACTAGGCCCTTCCACTACGCTATATCTGCCTTGAAGACAGCCGATCATGGGCTGAATCCCCTGAATCTGTGAGTCAAAATAAACCACTCCTCCTTCAAACTGCAGGTGTCAGGTATTGTGTCCAAGTGACATGAAGGCAACTAATAAATACAGTAAAATTTAAATCCAGAATAAACATCTGAAATGAAAATTATTAGTTTGACAAATTCAGTAAGATTGCAAATTGAAAGCAATAAGACCCTCCCTGTAGAGGGTAGATGATAAAAGAGATCCCAGAAGAACTTTTTTTGTAATTATGAACTTACAAAACCATTCAGATTCAAGAGAATATTCTATGTATATGATGATCATCCTAAAATAAAATTATAGGTGTCCAATCAAGTAACAAAATAATGGGTCAACTTTTCGTGGAAAAGAAGGAACAATGAAGAGAGAAAAAGAGAGGAAAAATTTTAAATTGTCCTTAGATGAAACATCATATATTTTACCCCTATCTTGTCTGATTCTTGTTACTTTGCATGTGGTCACAAACAAAACAGAACATCCTGAAAGACTTTAGAAAACTTTCCTAACATTTGAAAGTAAATCATAAGAAGAAAATGCTGAAGGATGATAATAAAAGAAAATTATGATACATTTAAATGAAGGTGGTAATGAATTTCTCTAGTCTTCATATACTTTCTAACCACTAATTTTCTTATAATTAAGCTCATTAAATGATACAATTTAATTAAAGGTATTTACTATGTCGTTACCTTAAATCATCACAGTTTTATCCAGAAGAAAAAAAAGTTCTTATTTTTGTACAACCAAAGTTAAGCTCATTGAAATTAAATACAGTTAATAATTTTAAGGAAAAGATATTCCAGTTAGACATTGCTTTTAAAAAGTACTTGCAGAGATCTTTGCTAAAGTGTAAAGCATTCTATTAGAATGTGAACTTCCTAACAATGAGGATGTTTTGATCACTGATGTATCACCAGCATCTAGAGTAGCACTACAAATGTAAAGCATTTATAGCTATCTTCCTGTGCATATAAGTGATAAAGAATAAAATACTACATGTTCTTTCAAATATAATTAATCTTGTATTAGAAAACGTAGCTTTTATTGGTTATAAGAAACTGGCATAAAGTTTGAGAAATGCAGTAGTGATGCTGATTAAGTAAAACTTTAATTAATTAAGCTACTGGGTACAATTTGGCATTGGTATGTGAAACAATGAGGCTGGGTCTTACTGCTGCTTGCAGAACACAGCTGGCTGAGAGAGTGTAAACTCTGTGTAACTATACAATCCTTGTGGCTCAAACCTTCCTCGTGCTTAGTTCAATGCTATATTTTCATCATCCCAAGTTCCCTACTTATCAACAAAAGGGCCTGCATATTTGCACTGTATTGGATCTGAAAACCATGAGGCCGGTCCTGCTGCAGATACTTTTTGTAGTTGCGGAGTCAGCAAAAGAATGATGCTGTATCAATAACCAAAGTTCAGCCCATACACGATATGTTACTAATAACGAACTATGGGTCCGTACAATTTGAAGCATTCAACAAAAGAAGCATTAAGTACTACCAACCTGCTGTTTCTTTAGATTACATTGTCCATTCCCAATCAAAAAACACTTATGTAAAAACTGGAGCTATCACTAGACATTTACCACTTTTGACTTTTAGCTGCCAGGATTATAAGAGAATTCTAAAGTTCCAGTACTTTCTTAAGCAGAGTGTTTTATTTTTAAAGCTCTCAAGAACCATTCACTCATCCCACTAAACATTCTCAAAAGATCCTAATTTTACTTGGTAGTCATTCTTTGTAATTGCAGAAATCATAGTACTCAAGAGAACTCTAAAGTCAGCTTCTCTTAAAAAATGCAAGTTTCATACTGGGGATTTACAAGTCTCTAAGGTGAGGGCTATAGTGAAACTCTAATGGAATGTAGATATTCCAGACACATTGCTAGCACTAGTATCCTACTTCCTACCTCCACCATGTTTCACAGATAATGTTCTGTAACCTATTAAGATATGCCATTTACCAAGGCTTGATTTCTTATAGTTAAGGCTTTCCTAATAAAGGGATACTATAATTTCTTATATTTAAACACAGTCATTTATAATACAATAGTTTAGAGTCAAACATACATCTTTACCTTTTTGTCACATGGTTTAAGGTTGGACTACTCATTTTTATTTGTAGTGAAAGAGCACATACGATGGATAAACTCACTCATTGGGTCATAAGTATATTTCAAAGAAGTTATGAGTTATGGTCAATATCATCATTTACATGATGTCTGAACACCCAAAAACATTCCAGAAAAAAGAAAAACCATAAGATGACTCCTTAAATTGTATTAGTTATTTTAAATTTAAAGCCAAGTACATTTGTAAAAAGTAGATTTTAGAAGCAGTTTCAGCAAATCCACATGCATGTCTCAGGTTTGTGATTAGAGGGTGTCTTAGTTACTTTTCCCATTACAGAGACAAAATACCCAACACCCAAAGCTAAAGGGGAAAGGTTGATGTCAGCTTAGAGTCTGTAGAGATTTCAGTCCATAGTCAACTGGCTTCAAGGCAGGGCAGCATGGCAGAGGGGCATTGCAGAGGAGAAATAGTCCATGCCACGCCAGGGCAGGCAAAAGGTAGCAAGCAAGCAGCAGCAGCAGGAGAAGGAGGAGGAGGAGGAGGAGAGAACCTGCCTTCTTTCTGTTCCTCTATATTCCATCCAGGCTATAAGCCTGCAGATTGATGCCACCCACACCCAGGGTGGGGCTTTCTACCCACTCCCTTAATCCCAGCATCACACCCTTAATCCACATTCACACACCCTAACACAGCCACTTTGAAACTCCCTACCTATTACCATACGAGGCTTTGAGGGGACATCTAGCTACAAGCCATAACAGAGGAAGTTGCCTTGGTTAGGCATTTCTCACCTGCTGCAATCGAGAACTTTGTTTTAATTAAGTTGTTTGATTGATCACAGGATTACAATCGATCTTTATTGCTAATTACAACTTCATAAATTGAAGGACTCGAAACTATGCTAGGGACTTACATATTTCACTTTGTTTAATTCTTATAACATTCTGTAGAATTTGGTCAGTTGAAGCCGCTGTCCCATGCCTTTAAAAGCGTTCTGTAATTGAACTTTATCCATGCCACTTCTCTATTCTTAGTTTCATAATTATCTGTTTTGCATTCAATTCACAAATCTCAGAGAGCCTTACCTTTTAGGAGCAAGATTCCAACCTCTCTGCCTTTCCCCTGGGGTGGAAAGCCTTCTTTGCTCCTCTGACTTACCCAGTGTCTTCTCCTTCTCCAACATAGTTCAAGCCTTTCCTTTCATGAATATTATTCTCACAAATCTTTATTATTACTATTTATTTTTCTTACTATGAGCTTCCTGTGTAGAACTTCTCTAGGACAGAAATGAACATACTGCAGGCAAGGTAAACCACATGAATCAAGGAAAAAAACACATAGGAAGATTTTGCAGTTAAAAGAACGAATCAATTAGTGACACTGCATTATAAAGCCTAATTTGAGAAATGGAGGTAAAGTGAGCCAAGAGCACTGTTAGGGTCAGATGATAAAGCCTGTTTGTGTATGATACGGTTACCATGGAAAGCCTTTATAACGCAGGAGAGGCCACATCAGATTTGCACTTCAGACAAACCACTTTGTCTAAATAGGTAGAGGATGTATTGGGTGGTGAAGAGACAAAAAAGACAATGTTGATGAGGAGCAGAAAAAAAAATCACAAATGGACATTAAGTTGGGGTTAGCTAAGATGCAGTGAGAAGAGTAGACAGGTGGCCTAGGGGATATGGAAAAGGAACCTTCCATCTGAGAAGAACAGTAGGTGCAAATATTATACATACTGCAAGATTGCTAAGCAATTCATTGTGACTGCACCATTGAAGAAGGCATTGGAGAGTTTGGGGCAATGGATTGAGATACCCACACTTACAAGTTTTAGAAGCATTGCTTTTGCTACAATGCTGAAAATTGGCTGGCAGAGCAGATAAGGAGACCAGTTAGGGCTGTTGGAGCACTCTAGGTGGAACATGATTTGTTTTTTTGGTACAGGGAATCAAACTTAGGACCTTGTGCTTGCCGGGCAGATGCTTATACCGCTGAACTATATCCCCGGCCCAAGGTGGAACATGATAGTTGGTGGCTAGGACATGATCGTAGAAGTGGAGGTTGTAGAAAGGTCTAACAGTTTTCCATAATGTGTTAGATACGGAATATGAGAGAAACAGAGGAGTCAAGGACGACTTCAAGAGTGAGCCGTTGTCAGTGGTAAGTCTATGATGAAAATACAGACAGCACTGTGAAAGCAAGACTTAGAATGTAGTTTGTGAGAGTGGCTGCTTGTAACTGTTGGATAAAAGATAAGTGAATGAATGAAATGAATGAATGAATGAATGAATGAATGAATGAATGTTGAGGGCTGCTTCTCACCTCTGCCTTCATTGCAAGGATATGGCTAGTACAGCACTATTGAATGAATGAATACATGAATAAAACTCCCCAAATTTTCTTTAATAGGAAGCTACAGAAGCTTTTTTTCTTTGCCTCGCATTTCTTAAGCATTGCATACGGATTGGTCCTTGAAATGGTAGCGAAAGTCCCTTGTCCCCACCACTTTGTGTAGAATGTGTGATGATTTTCTCCAATTTGTCAAACTCCAGCATTTGGCTTTGAAGTACTACTAAATTCTGGAGAGCCCTATATTTTAACCAGAATAAGCTGTGTTGTCAAGCTATTTTTGAATTAGTTTTCTCAAAATAGATGGGTACAACTGTCTTGAAAGAAGAACTGGTCATGTTTTAGCTTTACATTTAGTCACACACATGGATTTCAGTGGAAAATTTTTTTTTAAAGTCTTATAAAGACTCTTTTGTTACAAGTTTAAACTGGATTTTTTTCTTCACCAGTAGATCACAGCTCTGTGTTGCAGCCAGCATCCAGCTGTGCAAGTTTTCAACAGCTGGAATTATAATAAGCTTCATTCTATGGAAATGAGCTCATTACTATTTAGTTTGTGCTGACATTAGTAAATCCATAAAGTATTTCCCCAGGTTTGAGGAGAATTTCATGGACTTGCCTGAAGGGTTTTTAAACAAAAATTTAGTTTTGAAAGTGTTAAAATCAGAATATGTTTTTGTACCCTATCTCTTTATGTTGAAGGGAAGCCCTCAATAAACTATGCAATTTATATATAAATTTTCAGCTATATTTATAATATTAAATATGTATTATTAAAATGAAACATTTAAACTGATATTATACTATAAACCCATAGTATATTATGAAAGAAAGAAATCATAAAATTATAATATTCACTGCAGCTATATTTTAATACCAATAGTTTTATTTTTTTTATTTCTATTTTTTTTGTCTTTTTGAGACAGGGTCTTGCTATGCAGTTCAGGCTAGTCTTGAACTCACTTTGTAGCCCAGGCTAAGTTTGCCAAATACTATGTTATACATATCTCATTCTTTAAATCATGCATTTTAAATCACATAGAAAAGTGAAAATGTCATACAATTAGTTATGGCTTTTGTTTGTTTACTTTCACTGTAATATTAATATTTCAATCTTGAGAACAAATCCTACTCATAAGGTTAATTTCTTCATGTCTTTAGAGTAAGTTTTCAGACTACTAAAATGTTCATAAAGTAACTTAAAGATGTAAAACTACTGGGAAGGAAAAAACATTCCAACATTAAATGAGTTTTGGAAGCAGGAAAAAAGAATGAAAAATCAATATTTATTCTAAATTTAAATAGATTTCCGTATTTTTAGTAAAGCATTTGAGTCATTTTAGGAAATATGAGGGAATAAAAGATTGCAGTAAATTTACTAAGCCTTACAATTAAAAGTATCCACTTCTCTGTCAAAATATTTTCAATGTGCCATTTTTGTATCCCTTTGATGTGAATGGCAAAAGGACTGAATAGAGAGACAGTTGATCCATAATTAAAACAATAATGGCTGTGCAATTCAGCCTCTAAAGTGATTTTAGTGTAAACTTCCCTCTGTGAACACCATAGAAAACCACAAATAACACAGTTTGATTTTGATCAGTTGGGATTGTTCTAATCAGCTCAAACTCCAATATATTTGACCTAAGTCCAAAGCTTTCATTCACTATTAAATCCCTGAATGCCCCTTTAGCAGACCTATTCACTTGAGGATGTCACCTTTAAATGAATACCACTTTTGTGAATGCCACTTAAGAAGATCCTTCTAAAAGCCACAGCGAGGTGCCACACTGGCCTTCTTGTTAGACTTTTCCTAAGGAAGGTTTCCTTAGACGGAAGATGAGAGTGCTGTCTGGCATCAAAACCAAAGAGATTCCTGGGGTTTTAATCCCAAATTCTACCTCTTACCACACTGAACCTGTAAATTTCTTCTGTGTGAGATTTCACAAGTTAGAAAAATGTCTTTGCTGATGTGTACCCTGAAGAAGATAAAACCCCTCTGTGATGGGGTAGCACCTTAGGAGACGGGGAAAAAGAAATTCTTATACGATTTAAGCACCATGGCTCACTGGCCAGCTATGTCCCTGAAGAAAGGTATTATTAATATAAGGTTTTAGGATATCTTAGTTCCAGTTTTTGTGTTACACAAGTGATTTCTATTCTAGAATATTTTGTTCTGATTCTTGTGCCTGGTTTCTCTGTGACTCAAATAAGGAATTTTATTATTACCGTATTTTATTCTTGGTTTTATAAAACATCTGCCCAGGTTCTCATGAAATTAAGTAAAATTTAGGCCTCCTTAGAGAAAGGACATGAGAATGCTGAGTTATAAGGGCAATACTTACTGTCATTATGTTGTCTCTGATGGTACCTTCCAGATGCTTTAGGGGAGGCAGGAGAAATTTTCAGACTCTGAAAACCCTTATAGTGCAGCTGTACTAGTTTAGATCATGATAACACAGCAGAAAAATTTCCAGCTAACCACCACCTGCTGAGATTATGGGCCTGATTATCAAACAATATTTTTCATTTGGCCTGTGTGCAGCAATTTAAAGGGAAAATATAGAAAAATGCATTAATCTCTAGTTTAAAGGGAATCTTTCTATTTGTAATGTGAAACACATTGACTTTTTAAAATAGTGCATGATCTTCTTGGAAAACTTGGCACCCTAAATCAGCCTCAAAAGCTATTCTGAGACATACAAGATCTTGGCTAATGTTTTGCAGTTTTCATCTTTATTCTCTGAATTTGTTTGCTATGCTGGTAGGCGACTTCTTAATATGTGGAATACATAGGATATCTGGAAGTTGCTTATAAACCCATTCTAAAAGCAAATGCAATCTTTTCATTAATAAATAGGAATTCTTAATCAAATACCTATTTATTGCCAGGAACATAGAAAAATACTCTAAATGTTCTGGGAAGCTTTGGAAGATACTTAAGAGGAAACAGGATAGGATGTGGATATATAAGAAAATGTTGAAGCTGACCAGAAATAGAAAAAAATCAGTGAGGCAGCCACTGAAGCAGTCTCAAAGGGAGAAGCTTATGGCTCAGGAAAGATGCACACAATTCCTTTCCAAGATATTTAGACGGGTTTGATTTTTCTCTGAGATAAATTAGAGATTGGAGACACTGAAGACCATAACGAACAGAAATATCAACCTACAAGCAAAGTCACAAGTCTGGGAAAGTCCAAGTGTAAGGGGAAAACACAATACATATTTTTCCATTTTGGCTGAAGCAGGCTCCGTGGTTACCACCCTACCGAAAGAGGAGGAACTTACTATCTTGACAAAAATTGCAACCAACATTTTTGATTAAAGAAAGCTGCATTTATTCTGATTGAACAACTTTTCATTTTATTTCAGTCTTGCCTTTGATCTGACTTCTGTCAGAGCCTTCCTTACACAAGAGGCTTTGGATATTACAGGAGGCAACATCTGTAATTTAAAACAAAGTGGTCTAGTTTGGGCTAGCAATTACTTTAGAGTGGGTTTCAAAAAGAGGGATAAACCTATGGTAAATGCTCTTGACTGCTGTGTCTTCTCTGCCCAGCTGTCATTCTATCCCTAATGCCACCCTTTATCCAAGTTGAAGTCAAAACCATAGATGGCCAAAAATTTTCATAATTATTTTTTCAATTCCACCAGAATAAAAGGTCTTTTGGAATATTTGTATTCATTTTTTCTACTGTACATTCCAGAACCTAGACACTCCGTAAATAGTCATTGAAGAATGAGGAAACAAATGTTGACTAAAAAATGTTGATATAATTTCAAATACTTCATCTTTCCTTCAACATCTTGAACCTACTGAACTAAATATCTTTTCTATACTCTGGTATTCCAAGTATCCTCAGCACAGTCATTAAGTATTTCTTTCACTCTAGCCAAATTATATTATTCCCATCTCCTCTCAAAATACTTTTTCTATTTGTGTATGCTTTCCTATTCTATTTTCTCAGTACAAAATTATGCATTGCATCCCACTTCTCAGTCCTATGTGTCACCAAGCTCTCCTTTGTTTCAAGACCATCTCAAAGACCAACTTTTCCAGGAAGGCTTTCCAACAAGCTTCTCATGCTTCCTAAATGTCCAAGGCGCTCTGTCTCTCATTAAGCCTGTCTCTTGTGAAAATTATTTATGTTTATTCTAGCCTATTGCATGATGAAAATGTGTTTTCTAAAGAAAATCGAATCACTCCAGGTACTTTAAATAAAGAGAACTGAGTAAAGGGTATTTATTATAGAAATAATGAGAAAGATGACAATAAATAAGTGTAATAAGGCAAACCTGAGATGGTGACAGCAGCAAGCTGTTCTCATAGTTGGAGCTCATGGGACAGTGAAATGAAGTGGTATGCCAGAGTCCAGATTAGCCAGCCAGATCTTTAGCTGAGTCTACTGAGAAGAATCTGGGATCCTGGGAGGGGAAAGCTGTTTAGCAAGAGCTGTGACAACAGAGGAGATGCAGGAGCAGCCAGAATCACTATCCAGTCACATTCAGCTCTTCTTCCCTGGATTGAGTCTCCATTGCCTCCCATTAGTCAAATCCACCTGGAAACCAACTGACAAAAGAGCCTAGGAAGCATATCTCCCAGCGATAATACAGAAAAAAGTAATAGAAAGGTTAAGCAACGCATATGATAACAAGCAGGCAGATAACCAGTTCATCTCTGTAAGGAGGAAAAATTGTTCAACAGAGATATCTTTTAACATCCTTCAACACCTAACATAACATCTAACACAAAATATTAAGTTGAATTATTGTGCTCTACTTTCAGAAAAGGAGAATATCATTTTATGCAAATATTAAAATAATTTATGCACAAAGAATTACTTAATCAGTCATTCTTTCTTCATGTCCACTAACCATCAAAGTACTTTTTAATGTACAGAAAGCCTCTTCTTTATAAGTAAAATGTCATTATGAATTTGACACTTGCATCTCTTTTCCTGCTGAGATTCACCTAGATTTTTGATTCACCAAAGCAACAGTACTTGTGTGTGTGTGTGTGTGTGTGTGTGTGTGTGTGTGTGTGTGGTCCTTGCACATAAGTGCTGAATACAGTCTCTGAGTATTTGCATAGCTCAAAGATGCCCATCAATCTACTACATCCAAGACAGCTGGAAGTTGTGTTGTAGCTTTTGGTCAGATGAAACTTATGCATTAGCATACACCATATATCTGTACCTCAGTGTCGTAGCTGCCAGGTAAATCAAAAGATAATCATAATCTGAAAAGGAACAGTCTAGAACAATGGTGGTTTGTTGGGAATAAATTTTCTTTTCAAGAGATGTTTGGCAGTGTATGGAGATAATTTTTATTTTCACAACTGGAGTTCAGGCATGCTATTGGCATGTAGTGAGCAAAAGCCAGGATTATTATTAACTATTCTATAATGCACAGGATATAGCACACTATAAAGAATTATTCAGATTAAGAGGTCAAAATTATTGCCCCTGAGAAACCCTTGTTCTAGACGGAGAATTATCATGTTTTCCAGATTCTACTGTGCTCAAAGAGTTTATTTTAATTTAGAATTCAAGCTACTCCTTTAATTCTTCTAAGAAGGTATAACCCAAAAAATAGATATTTAGATGTTGCTTACATGTTTAATGACTCAAACTTTACTTACATCTTTGAGTTGTAAGGTTCTTAATCTTTTATAGTGAGGCAGCCAATGTAGTTTTATGTTTAATCTACAGCATGTTAGACGGTAAACAGGGAATTTGTATCATGCTTCAAGAAACTACTGTGTAGTCCGGGAGACCTGATTTCCGGGCAAAAATATAGCAAATGGCATAAAAAGTTATACCAAAAAATCTCAACAATACAAAGAATAAGAATATGAACTCCAAGTACAGTCAGAGTGCCCAAGTGCAGGTCTATATTATCCCTTTTTCCCAACAGGTATATATTAAAACCCCCAAATTAAATACTCCCTGACCTCAAGCTACACTTCTGTGATTCTGCATATACTTAAATGAGTTTCCAAAGCAATTTTAAGGCAGGGTGCTTCGGTGGTCTGGACCCAAGAAACCATTTTGGCTTGCTATTTTGAAACAGGGTTTGCATTTCAGGGCTAGGCTGATGTTAGAGCAGTAGTTTTCCACACTGGCACTGCCTCCTGTTCAGACTGACTGGAACAGACTCTCCAAGCATAGGGCTGCACCTTAGGAGGGAAACCACAGTTCTATGGAGTGTAACTGCCCGCTGGGGATCTTTTCTAGAAAAGGGTCTGGACTTTTCCTCTAAGGGAAGACTGAGAGACAAGATTCCCTCCAGAATATGTGTGCTGTACTTATACTTTGAAGACCTTCAAAATCTAGAGTTGGCCAAGGATCTGCATTCCAAGAGCTGATTAAGGACTGAAGGACTCATTTCCAAGGAGGGGCCTGGTAAATGACCTCCCTGGAAATGCTCACTTGAGGCTAATATGCCATCAACATCTCCCCAGTCACCAGGCTTTGAACTGTGGTGTCTTAGTTCACTTCTGTTCTCCTTTGTCTTTCAAATCTTTTTACTTGTCAAAGATGGCTACTCTTCCTCTAAAATACCTCTCAGATGTATTCCTCTGTCTCTTTCCATGACCCTAGCCTCAGTATCTCATTGTTTCCTTCCTGAGATATTGCAAAATCCTCAGATATATCTCTTTTCTCGTAGTATAACATTGCCAAATCTATTGTCCATGAATACTGCTGCGAAAGCCATTGTCCTGACTTTGCTTCATGCTCTCACTTGCTTAAAGCTCTTTAATTAATTCCCTGTGGATTGTGGTATGAAGCCCACATCTTTCACCCACCTAAAATTCTGACATCTGGCCTCAAACATACCTTTTCTATCTTTGTGTTGCTGTTTCTCTTCCAAAACCATGCATTCCTCCTGTTTCTTGTCATTTTCTAGTTCTGTGTTTTTAACCAACATTTCTTCCTTTATCTCAAATATTAAGTATGTTTACAGCCATCATTTTCAAATGCTTCCTCCGTCATAAAGCCTGACCTCACCCCATAGTCACAACTACCCTTCCCCATTCTGGAATGTCTACTGCACATTATATGTCTCACTGAGCTGGGGATAATTTTAAAATTCTTTCCTCTATTATAATGGCCCATGTGACACCTTTATGCTGGTTCATCCACAAAGCCTACTCAAAATGGTGCTTTCTACAAAGTAGATGTTTCTTACAGTTTGGTGGAATGAAAGCTACAAGTAAAATTTTGCTCTAAGCCTGGCATTTGGCATGTATAAAATTTCATAGTTAATTACTGAAATAATTCTTTTTGGTAGTTGATACATGGGAAAATAAAATTGTATGATCACTATAAATCAAGTTGGAAATTACCATGAAGAATGTAGCATGGTATATGGGCAATACAGCATTTCTTTTACATTATTCTTTGTGATCATTAATTTGTTAACTTGACTAGACACAAGCTTAATCAATTATAATTCAATCAATTATTCAATCAAACAAGAATCTAGGTGTTAATGTGAAGGCATTTTGGGTGTGTGATTAGCATGCATAATTAGTTGCTTGAAGAGATTATCCTCTATAATCCTTCTAAACCTCATCCAATCAACTGGAAGATCCTAAGTGCAAAACTGAAATTTCCCCAATGAAGAAGAAATTCTACATAAAGCCATGCTGGAGAGTTCCTGCTTCCTTTCCTGACAGCTCGCTGATGGATTGTGGACTTGGACTTACGTGCCTGACAAGTCCCCACAGTTGTGTGAGCCAACAGTTTATATCAAACGTCTTTCTTGTTTTGATCTAGATATAAATGATAGAAATAGCTATAGATATATAGATATCTTTCAGCAGATATATAAAAACACCTTGATTAATGAAAAAATGTGTTATTAGGCAATTTTACTTATGTGAACATAACAGAGTGTACTTACACAAACTACATAATATAGTCTGCTGCACACACACACAGGGAGGAAGGTACAGAGAGAGAGAATGGCCCACTGCTCTCAGGGTCATGATGAACAAAATAACACCAGAATTATCCAAGCACAGATTAAAAATAAATGAATAAATAAAGTCTTGGTGAGCAGGAGATACATGAGTCTGCTGCCAGTATAACATGGCATACTATTTTATAACAAACTCTTTTTATAAGTAGCAGCACACTCAAATAAAAATAAAAGAACAGCATATGAAATACATAAACCAGTAATATACTTCTTTATTGTTATTATCCAGAATTATACACTCTACTTAATTGTATGTGCTATACCTTTATACTACAGAGGCATGGTAGAAGGTTTGTTTATACCAGCATCACCTTAAGCACATGAATAGTGCATTGTGCCATGACATTTTGATTTTCACAACATTAATAGGTGACAGGAAGATTTCATCATTGTTATAATCTTATGAGATGGCTTTCATTGACTGAAAGAAACACTGATTATATGCATACCCCTGGTTCTATTTCTATGATGAAACTGAGACAGATATAACCATTCTGAAAATTTTCAAACACTCAAAATCTTAAAAAGGTTTGTGACTACATATACATTTATATATATATATATAATATGTATGTACAGATATTTTACCTACATAATATATATGCATATTGTATATTATGTTTATAATATATATTGCATTTTATGTGTATAGTATCCCTATGTATTATATATATATATAGAAACTTTCCCATCACCGGGGCCGAACACTCAATGCACCCACAATTTTTTTTAGTTAAAAAAACCAACAAAACAACAATGAAGACAAACTTGAAACAATACAAAAACAACAAAAATGATACATGACCTCAAAACAAAATGATAGGAATTAACAATGGCTGCTACATTATATACTGTTATCTTCCATGAAGTTGCTCAGTCCACCGGACATAAGAATGTAAGATTGATCAAATAATCAAAGACAGTAAAAAGTAATAAAAACACAACATTGGAAATGATGCAGAGCTTCACCATACAAATGGTAGCAGTTCAACAATGGTTCTTATACTGCATATTGTTGTTTTCAGATTGATCATTCTGATTACCAAATTCAGGTGTGCAAAACTGGTCAAGAAAAAAGAAAATTTTAAGCATTGGCTGTTCCTTTCAATAAACCACAGACATTAGCAATATACGCTCCAGCTATCATTTATACAATATAAATTTTATTTTTCATTTTAAAAAACCAAAAATAACAAAAACAAATACATAAACAAAACAGCATAGAGAACAATAAAAATGATACAGAATTTCAAAACATGGCGATAGGATATTAACAATGGTTGTTATATTACATAATGTTATCTTCAAAATGGTAGCACATGTAATCAGATATAGGCATGCAAGATTGATCAAACAATTACACATTAACAATTCCTTCCAATAAGCCAACATATGTTAGTAGTACAATTATCTTAGCTATCCTGTGTATACGTATATATTTTTTTCCCTCTTCCTTCTTTCTTTTTCCTCTCCCCACCTTCTTCCCGGTTGCTCCTTTCTATTTGAGCAGTTTCTTTTCCCTTTCACAATATCTATTGTACCTTTCAAATTTTATTTACTCTTTCAGGTTCTTACAGTAGGGAGGAAATATGATGTTTATACATGTGAATCTGATTTATTTCACTAATGAGTGTGGTCTCTAGTTACATCCATTTACCTATAAAAGCAGCTAGTTTATCTTCCTTTATAGCTGAGTAATACTCCATTGTATAAAAATACCACATCTTTTTTATCCATTGCTCAGTTGGTGGACATTTGGGTTCTTTCCAAGATTTAGCTATTACAAATTGTGCTGCTATAAACATGGGTGCATGTATATCACTGTGGCATGAGATTTTCAATTCTTCTGGAAAAATACCCAGGAGGGGAATAGCTGGGTTGAATGGGACCTCTAATCCTAGTTTACTGAGGAATCTCCAGACTGATTTCCACAGTGGCTGCACCAGTCTACACTCCCACCAACAGTAGAGAAGAGTTCCCTTTTCCCCACAGCCCGTCCAGCATTTGTTGTGGGTTGATTTCTTGAGGATAGCTATTCTTTCTGAGGTGAGATGGAATCTCACCTTAATTGGCATATCTTGAATGACTAATGACACTGAACATTTTTTCACATATTTATTTGCCATTTGTATTTCTTCATGTGAGAAATGTGTATTCATCTCAGATGCACATTTCTGTATTGGGTCTTTGAGTTTTGTGGACCTGACTTTTTAAAAAACTTTTTACATGTTCTAGACAGGAGTCCTTTGTCTGCAGGACAGATGGCTAAAATTTCTTCTGAATTAATGGGTTTTCTTTTCACCCCGTTGGTGATTTTTTTTGATGTGTAAAAACTTTTCAATAAGATAAGATCCCAGTTGTTGATTTTTTGAAGTATTTCCCACGCAGTTTGGTTTTTATTCATGAACTCTCTACCTACCCCTATGTCTTCAAGACTTCCACCTACTTTCTCTTGCATTAGATCTAGTGTTTCTGTTTTAATATTTAGATTTTTAGGTGGTTCTGACTTTAATTTGGTGCATGACGATAGGCTTGGGTCTAACTTAATCTTCAGCATGTGGAAAGCCGATTTTTCTAGCACCACTTATTAAAGAGGCTATCTTTCTTCCAGTGAACATGTTTGGCCCCTTTGTCAAAGATAAGGTGGCTGAATGTCTTTGTGGCTGTGTCTGCATCATCTAGTCTGCTCCACTGATCTTCAGGTCTGTTTTTTGCCAGTACCATGCTGATTTTATCATAGTAGATTTGTAGTATAATTTCAAATCAGGGATTGTGATACCTCGTGCCTTACCTTTGTTGCTCAGGATTGCTTTTGCTATTCTAGGTCTCTTCTGGTTCCAGATAAATTTTAGGAATGTTTTCTCTAAGTCTGTGAGGTATACCAAAGATATTTTCATTGGAATTGCATTGAATCTGTATAACAATTTTGAGAGTATGGCCATTTTCATAATGTTGGTTCTTCCTATCTATGAACGAGGAATATCTTTCCACTTTTTGAAATCCTCTTCAATCCCTTTTTTCAGAGTAGTGTAAATTTCACTGTATAACACACTCACAGTTTAAGAAGTTATGGCTCACAGTCAGAAGATCAGTCTATAATAAGCTGTTTCTGTAAATGTTTGTCTGAAAGAAAATTTAGGAATATGAGAAAATGCTCAAAATATAATACTCAGTATATAGACCATAAAATTACACATTGTCTTAATCAGGGTCCAGCCAGAGAAGCAGGTATATATGAAATTTATTACAAGGGATGGACTTTGTGACTATAAATCTGAAAGCCCAAGGGCAGGCTGTGAGGGAAAGAATGATACAGGGATTTGCCACTGCTCCTTCTCTTTTGGAAGCCTACTTTTAAGGCTTTCCAAATGATTAATTCAGACTTCTCAGATAATCCAAGGTAATCCTCCATACTTACAACTAATTAGAAGTATTAATTTACATTTGTAAAGCCTCTTCATAACAATACCTGGTAGTGTTTGCATAAGTGGAGACTATGGTCTGGCCAAGTTGAAACATCTCCAAACTCACCACATATATACAATATGACCTGGTTTTATAAACAATATAAAAATAAAATCAAACCTGGAAAAGAGAACTGAGGAAAAATACTTGAAAATGGTAAAAAGATTTATCTCTGTGCGATAAGATTACAAAAGATTTTATTAATTCTTATATTATTCATCCTGTGCTTTCTCAAATTTAAATAGATAACTATATAACATGATTTTAGGTAGAAAAATCTAAAAATTTTAAATTAAATGTTACTTGTAGACATAAAGCAAATAATAAATTGTCACTTAGTTTGTCAATCAATACCTCTTAGTATAAGAGCTGCTATCAGTTAAATAAAGCATTAGGTTGAAAAGGATCATTAATATCTCATGAACAACAAATCTCAAGAGTCGGTGAGCCTCAGACGACCTACAATAGGCCTATTAGTGGATTTCCAGCTCGCTCTTCAAAACAGGGGCCTGGGAGGAGTAGAGCAAGCACAATATTCTGGAGAGACACCTTGTATGGTTGATCTTTTATTACCTCAGCATACATGGGTGTCTCTAGGTGATCTGATTTTCAAGTGCTTAACTACTGACATAGTCACAGATTTAACTTTTGTACACCAGAATTATCCTGTGTTATGAGTTTAATGGATATGAGGAAAACAGCTTTTCTCTGCTGTAATCAAAATGTTTTTGTTATAACATAATTTGCTCTCATGCAAGACAACCTTAATTCCTCAGTGAATCTGGATTATGAAAAGAGCTGGAAAAGATTACAGACTAAGCCCTTTTGACAGACAAGGAAGCAGCAAGTCTGAGAGGTACTTGGTGCAGGTCACCCCGATGGATAGGGACAAAGGCAGAACTGCCGTGCAGACCATCTTTCTCCCAGGTCTATATGATTTACCTAATTCTGTGCCTCTGTACTTGTGACTTCTTTGGGTTAGAAAAATCATCAGCCTTGGGCTGGGGATTTAGCTCAGCAGCAAAGCACCTGCCTGGCCAGCGCAAGGTCGTGAGTTCAGTTCCCGGTACCGGAGAAAAAAAACAAAAAACAAAAAACATGGAATGAAAAATCATCAGCCTTTAATAAATCATAGCACTTTGAATGTTCTTGCTTTGATTTGTTTATGTTTGTGATACTGGTGTGCTGCTACTGTTCTATTTCTTTGTTTCTCATTTACTACTCTTTTTAAAATAAAATAAAAATAAAGCATAACAGAAATGACAAAAAATACTATTGAGCTTAGTAATTTTCTTTGGTTGTTTTCCTAAATGTGTCCTTTAATTGTAACCTTTCAATGGTATTCATTATATTTAAAACTGTGCTGTCTGATATTGTAGCCACCAGCTGCACTTAAGATGTGCCCAGCTGAGAACCACATTTTTAAAATCTGATTTTAATTAATTTAATTTCAAATTTAAGAACAGATACTTGATTCAGTTATTAAAATTTAAATTTTGAATGGCATGATTGTGTGAATCTAGTTTTCCATCCTTTATTTTATCTAAATAAGGGTCAAGTATTTCTAATGAAAATGAGATGTACTGTGAATATAAAATAAACACTATACTGTATTTTAAAGGTTTAGTATGGTGAAGCCAGAGTGGTAGAACTTGCCTATAATCCCACCACTTAGGGGGCTGAGGCGGGATGATTGCTTTGAGTCTGAGGCCAGCTTGAGCTAGGTAGTGAGTTTAAGGCCAACCTGAACTACAGAGCAAGATCCTGTCTCAAAAAAGAAAACTTTTTATTTTTTGCCAATTACATGTTGAAAAGAGAATATTTTGTATCTATTGGATTAAATAAATTGTCATTAAAATTATTTTCAAGCGTTTCTTTTTATTTTTTTGATGTGGCCACTGGAAAATTAAAAATTACACACATATTAGCATTGGACATTATGGGTATATAATTTCTTTTTTTTTCAAATCAGTAATAAAGTTTCTGTAAATATTTTGTATTTTGAATCCCACGGAGGCACAGATGGGCAAACTTGCACTGCTACTTCCCTGGATCCTTTTACATTAGTTTTTATACAAGAAATGTATTGATCAGAAATTAACACCTGCAATTTGGGATATTAGTTTTGTGATTTACTGCTGGTCAAACAGACACTTATAGTAAGCTTTAGGGACTTGAGGGTAAAAACGTACTTAGAGCTACCCATCAGGATGCAGGAATGTTTGTAAATTCCCTTTTATCACACCAAACTGAAGTCACTGATGTAAACTCTAAAGGCGTGTTTTACATGACATCTGAGCCCCAGATGTGTCACTGGTGAAGACTCTGGGTCTGCCAAAGCTCCCCGTGGCTGCCAAAGACTTTCCCTTCAGTTACATAGACCTTAGCATCACCTTCTTGCTCCAGACTGGGTAGCTAAAACAAAACTCCAGACGTGGAACTGGTATTAGATTCTTTAACATAATTTTCTTTGGGGTGTATAATTGGAACCATGGTTTGTGTACCTTCCCCAGGGTTTCCTAGACACACGGCATGTCCCTCCCAATAGGAGGCCAATTGCGCATCACAGGGGGCTTTGCTTTCTCTTTCCCTGGCCCTGCCATTCCTTGAGAATGTCATGGATTTCAGTCTCAGGCACTCTGAAGGGCGACTTGGCTGCTGCCCTTTTCTGGTGCACAAATGTTCCTCGGGCACCTGTGTTGACTAGCCTGTTTCCCCAAAGTCTGTATGTTCAAGTCCCAACTCCCCAAAAAATGCAATCACAGGAGTTGACTACCAAAGGTCTTCATGTTGAATGTCACTTTTACTTGTCCTTGGAAATCCTTGTTTCCCCCACTTTCCCAGAAGCGTTGTCTGCAGTGCTACTCAGCGTCCTCATGGAGGCCAAAGTAAAGTTCATATGTGTCACACAGTCTAATTTTACAAGTCAAACTGTCCCATACATTCCCTCCAAATCTGATAAAAAGTTAACCTAAATCATTGGGATGTGTTAAGTTTTTGTGATGTGTTGTTACATTAACCAATAGAAAAGCAATTTAATGTACAGAGATTATGTCTAGGTTCTAACAATCAGCTTTAGCACGGCTTCAGGGAGAATGTTTGTGTACTATCAAAATTCCTTCATTAAAAGCTAATCCCTAGCTGGGCATGGTGGTGCACACCTGTGATCACAGCACTCACGAGGCTGAGGCAGGAGGATCACCATGAGTTTGAAGCCAGCCTAGACTACATAGTAAGTTCAAGTCCATCCTGAACTACATAGTGAGACCTCAAAAAAAAAAAAAAAAAAAAAAATCAGGCTTATTAGTTACTTCCTCATCATGTTACTTGGAGAACTAAATGAGATAACACATGCAAGGTTTATAGCAAATAGTACCACATATTAAATATTAATCCTTTTACCCCTAAGGGAATGGAAGCTCCTTTAAAATATGACTACAGATGCTTTTAAAACACAACAACAAAAGTGTTTTATAGTTAAAGAAGGGGAGGAAGAACATCTGCTTATGGTGTCCTTTGGTGCAAGAAAATTCATTTATATTCCAGGGCTGTAATGTAGTCCCGGTCCTCCAGACTTGTGAATGCAGTTGGTGAATGCATCATTATTTAGCCTCACTGGAAAGGAGAGGTCACTGGAGGGAGCTGGTAATCAGCAACCATTCCTGAATTCTGATTGTTTTTTTTTTCCAACATGACTGTGCTTTGAAGACTATTTGCTGCTTTCCTTTCTTTTTTCCTGATGGAAAATAATAATAATAATGGTTATTTTTCTAGGCAGAAAATTTATGTTGTTTTGTTTGTATTTTGCTGTTGTTCTTTTCTTTGTACTACTGTCTTTAAAATTAAAAAAAGAAAATTTATGTTTAAGACGTATTTAAGGAAAATTTTCATGTTATATATAAAATAAATCATATTTATATATTTGTACACACACCTATACCTATCTATAAGAAGTTAGGTATAGGTATGAGAAATACAGAAATAAGAGATTTTCCCCCCTTTTTGACAACACCTCAACAGAAGCAAGGGCACCAGGTGAAGGGTACTCTCAGGGCTTGAATCAAGAGGAGACAAATGGATAAATTAGACTCAGGCCTCGCCCTCAAGTCCTAGGCACAACAAAGCTCTTAAAATGGACTCTGAGATCAATGTGGGGCATGTACCTATAGGCCGGGCGCTGCAGGGTGGGCCTGCAGTCCTAACTACTGGAAGGATGAGGCAGGAGGATCACTTGAGCTGAGGGAGTTCAAGTCCAGCATGAGTAGCATTGTGAGACCCTGTTTCAAAGACAAAAAAAGAAAAAAAAAAAAGAATTTGTACTCAACCTTTCACATGATTTTAAAGCTCTAGAAAAGTAGAGGATTTACAGTAAATACAGGAGAGCAGCTATCTGCCCTTCGTATCCGTTCTTTAGTTAACTGCTGTAGCCAAGACTGTTCAGCCCCGTTCAGCGCTCTTGGAACTTGTCCGGGCCTTAAGGAGAGTCCTTCTTTGAATTCCATTCTCCTCGTCTTGCGCTGTGCCCGCTGCTGGTGGTACAGAGCCTGCGTATGGGCCGCTCCATGTTGTGCAGGGAAGTCAAAGGGGTCTACCTTTCATCCATACACACACCATAGGAGAATATAAAATAGTCTGTCCAGATGTTTTCAGCGGTAACACATCAGCCAGGTGATCCTCCATCAACACAAGTGGTGGGAACATTGTCTTCATTTGTGTACTTTTCCCATCAACTTTTCTGACGCTTAAAGAAAATATGTGACTCCTAGCAGCATAATGTGATTTAAATCTAACCATGTTAAATGTCAATATTTTACATTTCCTCCCTAAAAGGATTAGACTACAATAAAATATTTTTATAAGAAACATCCCTTAAAAGTGTAACTAAGTGGTAGAGTGATATAAAGACATACAAATAGGGTACTGTGATGAGAATGGTTTGGACACTGTGTTAGCTCAGGCTGCTGGAACAAAATATCACAGTTGGGTGGCTTCGGTGACAGGTATTTATTTTTTCACAGTTCTTGTGGCCAGAAGTCTGAGATCAAGATGCCAGCAAGTTGGGTTTCTTTTCAGTCCTCTTGCTTTTGCTTGTAGATGGCCACCTACTCACCATGTCTTCATGTGGTCCCATCTGAGTCTCTGTGTGTACCCTCTCCTCCGCTTATAAAGACACTAGTGATTTGGATTTTGCCTCCTCCCACCCTGTGCCCTAATTAAACCATAACAACCCCTTTAAAGACCATTTCACCAAATAAATCCACATTCTAGAGTTCTGAGAGTTAGGACTTCAACATATATACATTTTGAGGGATGGAGGTGATTCAGACCATAATGACATTGTTGCACCTGGTCAGTGGTGACATGTAGGCTGGCACTCTGTACCATCTTCATCCCTTATTCAGGAATCGTTTGGGTTGACTCCAGTGCGGCAGCGACTACCTTATGGTCATTCTGGTTCGGTAAACATAGCTACCATCAGGTTGTGATTTTCACCCCTTCGTCAGCCACAAAAGACATTTCAGCGGCAGTAGGGGTACACCAGAAGGAAACTGGAAGAACAAGGTTTGCTTTGCTAATGGCTGCTGCATTCTGTAAACTAAAGACCAAAGAAGAAAACGTGAAATCTCCCCTTGTGTACCCTCTTAAAATAGATTAAAATGTAGTCATTTTGTACGTGTGTAAACTAGTGACAGAGTAGAAACATTGAGCACCCAGCAGGGATAGGGTCTCTTTACCTCTTGTGCCCATCCAGGATGTCTGATGCGCATTTCTCCTTGTAACCAGAGAAGACCTTAGTGCCCATCCTTGCCAGCTTGCTGATCCTACAAGTGAGGAAACTGAGGGGCCTAGAAGGGAAGCTTGCCCAAGGTCATCAGGATGTAACACAGTTAGAATCGCAATTTCAATGCCCAACTCCTTCACCAGTATTCTTGGTATCATGTCCTATTGCTTCTTGATCTGAAATATCCTGATCTTCATGGTTCAGGCATTTGTTATCAAACCACAAACATACTGCCTTCATTGTTCTTTATATTCACTGTCTGGCACAGTTTTTCTATGATAAATAGTAATACATTATAAATAATACCCATATGAGTTCTAAATATTAAAATATATACAGGTCCAATATATGATATATATGTAATATATGTATGTAGTACAATGACACAAGTACATTATATATATTATTGTATAATTATACAATCATATGTATATAGTAGTGCTATTTTGCCAAGCTCGCCTGTATCAGGCAGCAGCCACACAGCAAAATGTCCTCTCTGGCTCAGCACTGACTCCTATGTTAGTCACTTTCTCATTTCTAGGACACAATGCCCAAGAAAGTATAGGAGAGATTCATTTGGTTCATGGTTTCAGAGGGTTTAATCCATGGTACGCTGCCCTCCAAGGCAGAAACAGCGTGACAAAAGGGAATGGGAAAGAAAATCTGTTCAACCCATGGCAGGCAGGAAGCAGAGAGAGAAAGAAAAAGTGAGAGTGAGAGATATGTTGTTTAAAGACACTCCCCTAGTGACTCACTTCCGGCAAGTGGATCCCCCCTCCAATCAGCACACTCAGAGGGGCTGGGGATTTAGCTCAGCGGCAAAAGCGCCTGCCTGGCAAGCACAAGGTCAGTTCCCGGTACCAGAGAAAAAAAAAAAAAAAAAAAAGCACACTCAGAGAGGAACTCTCCAGTAGTTTAATGCACTGATGAATATAATACTTCCATGATCCAATCATCTTACAAAACCCCACTTTTAGCCCCATGAGACTTTGGGGGAAAATTTTAGATCTAAACCATCACAACTTCCCACAACCCACTCACACATCTTCTTTTGCTGAATGATCACACAGTGTCCCCTTGTAATCCTAAGAAAACCACATTCAGCCTTCTTGTTGAGGACTTTCCTTTTCCCCAGTACTTCTCATCTGTCCTCCAGTTTTCTTTCCCTGTTTCTTTAAAGTTTGCACTTGATTTGGTCCCTAATTGATCACCTGAATTGAACCCCCTGAACTCAAATATATTCCCCTGATGCATCTGTATTTCCCTGGGCTTCTGACCAACACATTTACCCGAGACCCTGTCTTCCTATTCACTCTGTCCTGGAGTCCTGCTGTGTTACTAGAATGTGATTTGAGGTGATTTATATTAAATCACTATAGCACACAAGAGAAAGTCAAAGAATTCTGGATGAAGACATTTCTCCTTCGTGTGCTTTAACCCTGTGTACAATTTCTAAGCAAAAAAGAAAGGGGTGATAATGATATACCTTGGCTTTCATTTTTCATAGTTGCTAATGTTATTGCTTTTGCTTTCATTTGTGAAACTATCCCAATTCCTCCCAACCCAGTAATTTATTACATAACCCAATAATTACCCTCTGGGTCGTCTTTGGTTTCAACAAAGACCCAAACACAGAAAACTGAACATAAAGTGATCAGATCATTGTATCAAACAATCATTCCCAGATATAAATGCCTTAACGAATTTATGGTTTATCTGTTAAAAATTCAACTAGCTTCAATCTTATTTTTACATAAACATTATTTCCTTTTAGCCAAAAGCCAAATTTGGTCTTAATGCGAATTATGCTAAACTGAAACCAAGCTCCAGAAGATACAAATCCATGGGCATGGCTTTCAGGCAGGCTTAACTTCAATTAGTCCGGATGTGGCAGTTTATCTAAGTTCTTCATAAAGACATTTGTTTCATCATTTTTCAGGAACAGAGTCTTTGGCCTAAAAAAGACATTCTAAGAGTAAGAAATTCAAGTGGCTAAGGATAACACATCCAACCTCATTCTTTCTAGTAACGCTTTTATACTATTCCACCAACTATGAGACATGGGAATGGCCAGGGCCATGCGTAGTGTTAATAAGCAAAACACAGAATGAGCTCCGCGAGCTGTGAGGCACTCTGACTAGACAACTTCACTGCAGATTACCCAGCTCTAAGAGTTTGCACATTCTGTGCTACTGGAGTTCAGTCTAATGAATGTCATCTACACTGAAAAGACTAAGCTATAATGCAGGAGAAAACACTCCAGAGAAAATAGAACACAAAATGAGCCTGATTCACCTATAAAATACATTTCTTTGGAAAATGTTGTTAACACACAACTGCAATTATATCTTCCTACAAATTATCAAATAATCAGTAGTCTCTTATGATTGAATGTGGTCACTGTTAGCAGATCACCTGGGGCAAGTTCTGCTGTTTATTTGCTGATCTGCCTTCTCTGCACTTCAGTTCTATCATCTGTACAATGGAGATAATCTCAGTGTCTTCTTTTTTGTTGGTGTAAGGATTAACAGAATTATTACATAGATAGTGCTTAAAATGGTTTCTGATGTACAGCCAGCCCTATCTATGCACAAGACTAATTGATATAAATAAGTTAATGACAGTCTATATTTAAGTGTTAATGAAGAATCATGGTATCTTATTATTTTCTTATTGTATTAATAAGAAAAATATATGAATTATCAGCACAGACTAAAAACTGTGTTAACTGCTTTAACATAGACTAAGATTAATTTACAGATGAAAGTAGTATATAGCATCTTAATCTTCTGTGTCTGACTTTGTAAATGGCACAAGACATTTAAAGCCAGTTGTAAAAATTATGTAAGATGACATTGTTGGGGATCAAGCACTTGCAGAGTTTAGTAGAGGCAGAGTCAAGGGAAACAGAGGCGATTAAAAACAGTGTTTGTCAGTAGCTACTAACAAACAGTCTCCAGGGGTCTATTTACAGTGACCTCAAACTATACCTCTGCAGGTTTTAGGGCACAGTGAGCCTCTCAAATGTGGACCTCATGAAAACAGTCACTGCAGAACTTCCATGGAGGGACTGTTTGGAGTTAAGGCTAGTGAATAAAACACCAACCTTTTGGGAAATGTATTTGGGGAAAACCCTGGTTCATTAAATTAGAGAAACCACGCTCCACATATTTATTATTGTAAAGTCTATCCCGAAGGGGAACCAAAATCAAAGAAGACTTGTTTTGATTAAATAAGATTTTAAAATTTGTTGCTAAGCAGGGGCCTTTAAAAACAGTCACAGAGTTGAAGGTTCAACTTGAACAACTTCTTTTTCCTGTTTTCTGCCTTTATCATCATCATCATCTTCTCCTCCTCCTCCTCCTCCTCCTCCTCCTCCTCCTCCTCCTTCTTCTTCTTCTTCTTCTTCTTCTTCTTCTTCTTTTTCTTCTCCTATTTTGCATTTGCTTTACCAAGTGTAAGTGTTTTGAACCACTCAAAACAGGTAAAATAAAAAAGATGATTGAAAAACTGTGTTCTGTGTTGTCACAGACAGTTTTTACATAGCACCATGCTAATTACATTTTCAAAGTAAATTTGAGCCAAGTATGCTGGGCTACCCTGCTGAAATCTTTATGAAGGAATGTTAAATAGATGCTGTGCAGTAAACAATTTAAAGACTTTTTTTTAGTAGAAAGCAAATGACCTCTTCAAAATATTAAATCATTTTAATGACTATTTAAATTAGACATCTGGGCTGTGAACTCGGAAAGCCAAATGTCTGTATATGTCACATAACATAGATTAAAGTTTAAAATTAATAAAAATCTCACTTTTTATTTTTTGTTGGTCCATGTTTGCACTACATAATGATTACATTCTTTGTGGGGAGTTGGTACATCTCAATTTTTTTCATCCCCTTTATCTCATCTTTGTATCTCCTCCCTCTATCTCTTTTTTTCTTCTCTTCTTATTTTTTCAATTTAAAGAGACAAAAAAAAACAATAAAAATTATACAGAATTTCAAAATTAGATAATAGGAAATTAACAATAGTTATTATATTGTACATTGTTATCTTCAAAGTAGTTGCTCAGATTACCAGGTACAAGCATGCAAAATTGATTAAACAATATAAGCAGTAACTGTTCCTTTCAATGAACTCATAGAAATTAGTAGTACAATTATCTTAGCTACCTTGTGTATACATACATACATATTTTTTCCCTTCATCTTTCTTGACCCCCTTTCCATTTGAAAAAGGTCTATCTTCCTAGTCCCTATATCATATATTTTGATCTTTATTTATATTTTGAATTCTTCAGATAAGAGAAACCATGTGATAGTTAAGCTTGTGTGTGTGATTTATTTCTTTTAACATTATGGTTTCAAGGTACATTCATGTTCCTACAAATGACTCAAGATTTCCCTTTTCATGGCATAATAGTACCTCATTGTGTATAAACACCACATTTTCTTTATCTAGTCATCTATTGGTGGACATACAGGGCACTTTCAAGATTTGGCTATTATGAATTATGCTGCTATGAACATGTGTATGTGTGTATCACTATAATATGATGTTTTGAATTATTTGGGAAGATACTCAGAAAGTGAATAACTGACTCAAATGGAACATCTATTTTCAGTTTGTTGAGGAATCTACATACCAATTTCCATAGTAACTGTACAATTTTATATCCCCATCAATAATGTAGAAGGGTTTCTTTTTCCTTGCAGCCTTGCCAGCATTTGCTACTATTTGCTTTCTTGATGATAGCCCTTTTGTCTGCAGTAACATGGGATGTCATTGCTGTTTTCATTAGCACTTCTCTAATGGTCAGCCATGTTGAACATTTTTTCATGTGTTTATTGAGCATTTGTACTTCTTTTGAGAAGTGGTTCTTGATTTCAGTTGCCATTTTTATTGGGTCTTTTATCTTGAGGAATATAACTTTTTGAGTTCTTTATATATTCTAGATTTTAGTACTCTGTCTGAAGAATAGCTGGTAAACATGTTTTTCCATTCTGTGGGGGGCCTCTTAACTCTATTGGTTGTTTCTTTTATGATGCAAAAGCTTTTTAATTAGAGCAGGAAGTATCACAAGCCCAGATTCAAAGTTGTATTACAAAGCTACTGTGATAGAAACAGAATGGTATTGGCATAAAAAAACAGACATGTGGATCAATGGAACAGAAAAAATGATTCTGGGGAAACCCCGGGCCCATTCAGGTATTTGATATTTGACAAAGCACATGCTAGAAGAAAGATAGCTTCTTTAATAAATAGTGTTTCCACAGACAGAAGATTGAATATAGACCCATATATCTCACCAAGTACTAAACTAAAATAAAAATGCATCAAAAACCTAAATGTTAAAACAGAAAGATTTACTCTGTTAGAAGATAAATAGGTAAAATTCTTTAAGATATGGGCACAGACAAGGACTTTCTGAACAGAACCTCAAAGGCACAAGAAATTTCACCAAGAATCAACAGATTGGGTCACATTAAGTTAAAATTTTCATTTTTCATTTAGAAATATGTCATGCTCCATATATATCCTCCACAGATGCCAAACTCCTATTTTCTTCTTTCTGCTAGAGCTGAGTAATTACTAGACTTTGAGTATTTGAATATTACTGTACTGCAATCTTTTCATCAATAAAAGTTCTTTTTGCTCTTTATTTTATATAGTAAGTAATAATGGCTACAAATTGCTTTGTACTGTTCACATTGAAACAATTTCCTAATTGATATTATCCTATTATGTGAGAACAATGAGGAACAACCAAGGTCCTAGTACATGAAGGATGTATGTCAGTGACACTGGACTAGCTCCAACCAAGTTAAATAAATCCCTATAATAAAGGGAGAAAATGGAGAGCTATGGTAATGAGATGGGGAGATTTACAAATCATATCTGGCAAGGGACAGAAGAATAGAAAGATGATTTTGGAATAGAATGCTTGGGAATAAAATACAATGAAGAATACAATGTAAGCCTCTCCTCTAGTTTTGTACACAAATGCTGGGATTTAGCAAAACAGCTGCCAAACTGGTATGGTCAGAGTGATATAGGAAAAATATAGATCCCTTACTGCTAGATGTCTGATGTGTTGAGTCTGTGTCCCCTGCATATCTAAGAATAAATTCCAAGGGACAAGAGAAGTTAAGAGTAAGAAAGGTTGATCTTAAAAAAGCTCCTGAGAGATAAGGATTCTGAAAGGGGCTGCTACCAAGGCTCTTTGTCAGGGGTATTTTTTACAGCAAAATTACAGTGGGGGTACAACATGGGTCAGGCTACAATAAGCCTGACAAGTACAGCTACTTTGCTAATACTGATCCAGTAGGGAGTTGAGGCACATAGCAAGGGTCATGGGAAGAACAAAGGCATTTTGGGGAAGGGAGAGGAGTACGGCCCGGATGTTCTGGTCATCCACATATGTGTGATGCCTATCTAGGCCCACTGGACCAGGTGGTGCTAATTACAGTACATTCTCAAATTGCTGTTCATCTTGTAGGTCTGGCTCTTTCATCCCCATCCTGAGCCCCGGCTCTCTGCAAAATTATCTCCAGCCACAATTCTGATGTCTCTGTTTTTTGCACTGAGTTTCTTGAGGATCCAGTCCCTCTCTGAGTATATATTAATTTCTATCTAACTTTGCCACCTGTAATAAGAGTGGAGTTTTCTTCTCTGTCAATGTGAAGTGATGAGTTGGCATCTGGCGTAATGCAGATCATGCATGGGGAACTGCTGTGTAGGACTAAATCACAACATCTCTGAAGCCAAATATTAGCCCAGGGACATAGAGGAAGGATCTGGTGCCCCAAAGGGCTACACATTTTTCTCACCAGGAGAAGGGTAGTCAGCAGAGTTGAGTCTGGAAAGAGGGTCTCTAGCTTCCACATCCACGTTCTTTTTGCTCAGGACTCCCTATATTCTCTATGCACTGAAAGGCACTTCCCAATGAGTGGGCACTTAAGGTTAATTTCCCTCCTGCTCCCCAAGTGGTACCTGGCGCATGCCCAGTGTTGTGTAAATCATTTGTCACAAATTATAGGTGCCATGGTTATAGCTGAGTGAGACCATGAGCTTCTTAAGGACCAGGCTGCCTACTATTCTGTCTTCTACCACATTTCCAGCACCTAGTCCTAGAACCAAGACTGAAAAGAGGCCAAGAAAATGTTTGAGGAATGAGTTAGTTGTTCGGCACCAGAATCCAGCCTGTAAAGCTTCTCAGTTCTCACCTATTTTTGTGTAGCCCATTTTCAAGAGATAACTTTCTAATGGAATAGTCTAGTGACAGTGACTTTCTACTGGAATAGTTTAGTGATAGTAACTTTTAGGATCTTTAACAAGCTTACAACTGTGTTTAGACTTTTTCCCCCTACAGTTTTCATCTTGTAACATACTTAATGAATATCCATGGCTGAATTTTACAGCCACTTATCAAGATATGGAGCATTCTGAGCAAGAAGGATTTGACAATTGATATTAAAGTCTTGGGGATCCTCTTTCAAAGTGCACCATTTTTTCATTTGTATTATCTTCCTAGATCAAGATATATGAACTTAACGGACCTTAATGCTCAGTTCTTTCATTTGATTTCCTGATTCATGTAAAAAAGAGATTTCTGGTTTCAGTCTTGCAGATGAAGCCCTACCTATTATCTCAGGATAGACACGTAGACCATAAAGCCATCTCCTTTTATAATCATGGGGCACAGCAGAGCAGGAGTATCTTACTCACAAATATGCGGGCCTACAAACAAGACAGGTAATGAAACCTTTCCGAATTTAAATTTAAGAGCTACTGGCCAGGGATAGCTCATTGGCACAGCACCTGCCTAGCAAGTGCAAGGTCTTCAGTTTGATTCCTGATACTAAAAAAAAAAACTAAATTTAAGAGCTATTTTTGTTTAGCCTTGCAGAGTGAAGGAGATACATCCCATCATATGGAATCTGCCACTCTCGTAACACCATGTATCACTTCTAATAAACTTAGCAAAGGCATAATTTCACAGTTATTTATCTGATGTTATGATGTATGTCCCAAGACTGTCAGCTGCCTGACCGATTATTGGTTGGATGTTCTGTTCACCACTGTATCTCCACAGCACAGCACCAGGAAAGTAACCAATGAACACTGTTGAGTGAATGAAATGCCTGACTTTACATTTGTTTAGTGGGTTTGATCTCTCTCCTAGAAGAAGCACGAGAGCAGTAGTTCTTCAATTTGCTCTGAACATAATCCCAAACCAATCACTTGATTTGTATAGTAGTCACCTGGGATGCTTGAAGGAAAGCAGTTCTGGGCTAGAATCCCTAGAGAGAGTGGCCTGGAAATGTACCCCCTTTGACATATGCTCCAAGGCACTCTTAAACATACTAGAATTTGAAAATCCACTGCTGCCCAGTTCTTTTGTTTAATAGCACAGTACACTTCAAAAGGAAGTTTCCCATTTATATCTGCAATTTAGAATTCTAAATGTTATTCAGTGTTTGCACATCTAAGGCAGTTGTCATGGGAGGAAGACAAGAATTCACCCAGCTCTGCCTTGGTCCTCATGGTGTGCTACTTCCATTCATCTGTTTTACTTTGAGATGGCATGAGTTCTAACCAAGGCTGTATCTGAGATTTTGCAGTTCTTAGTCTTCGAGGACAGACACACTATCCTTCTCATCATTCTTGTAGCACCTGGGACAAATTGTTCAGAGCCAAGTGTGTATGTTTAATGTGAAAAGCACACCTCTAATTAATCATCATGTTCCCAGCTGGAACACTTTCCCCGGAATTGCTGCAAGCATGGCTGAAGGGCCATTCTCACCTGTTTTCCAGGCACACAGGATTCATACAAATGGCCTACTAATTTTGTCTCTGAGCTTCTTTTTGTAATTTGGTGCATTTGTTTATTTTTGTCAGATTGTAACTAGACACCTCACAATCAGGTAGCTATAATGGGCAAAATGTTGACTCACTTCGTTAGACATCTGGAGAGGGGGAAAGTATTTTGTGTATTGAATTTGAATGATGAAAGGCGGAGGTGTCTCAAAGAAGAAAAAATAACCATACTGCTTGTAACTCATGTTCCTGAAAATGCTGGTTAATAGCCAGACCAAGCCAAGTAATGCCTTGTTCCCACTTGCTAGCAGTGAATTTCCAGACGGGATTGCTTTACAGAAAGTTAATCCACTGCAAGCTGCCATTCTCATGTACCTGTTTTGATATATTTTAAAGGCATATCTGCTTCTTTGAAAAGGTTGTTTTCATCCATCAGACTCCCTCATATTTAATGACCAAGACAATTTTTGTTCCTTTTTTCTCAGATCTTACACGAAGCAATCGATTCCTATTGCACGGAAGAACTCTTTACGTTTTAATGAATTCTTTATCTTAGAGTAACATGTTATGTTTCATATTTCAAAAGCACTGGCAAAAAATGAACTTCAAAGTCCAATCCATCCAAATGTCTGTGATACCTCTGGTAGGCTTAAATGTTGCCATCCATCTCCTCACTAAAATACACACTGTGACCTTTTGTCAAATTTATAGTTCTGAATTATGTCTCACAGTTATCTGTCAAGCCTATTTGAATTTTCTAAACATCTCCTTTGGTGTAACTATTCTGAAGACTCTGGCAAGAGCATTCCTGATAGACAAACAGCCTTGGTGGAAATGCATTCCTTTTCAGCCCAAGGAGTATTTAAAATGAGAATTCTCCTTTTCTGGAAAGATTGCAGAGAGCCTTAATTATATTAGTATGTTTTTGCCACCCAATCAGGTATTAAACATGACAAAAAAGAACTTTACCAGTGTGAAGATTTTGTCAGCACAACTATGCTAAAAGAAATCTGCTATCATATGCAGCTAAATTACCAAGGATCAGTAATAGTCACATTTTGAAACTGTTGTGGGCAGCTGAGTTAGATAGAAATAGTAGAAATATTATAGGTAGACAGAGAGAGCCAGGCACTCGAAGGAGCCAGTGCAGAAGATGAGATACCTTGCTTGCAACTGTGGGGGAGAGAGACACTGGCTGTGGACAAAAGATTAAACAGATGTGCCCACATACTTCCCTAGGGATGGACCTCAGGGATTTATAGTCTAAATAGGAGGCAATCACCTTGAATAAGCCAGGAAGAGTCACTAACCCAACCCCCTACAGGAAAAGCCCCTGTTCTGTATTCATGCCCGCTTGCTACATGACTCGCTTCCCCATTTAAACCCAATTTAATCAGTTTTACCTGAACAATCATACTTGTAATCTTATTGGCTGACCATAGTTTTGTTCCACCACACGCCCACCTGGCAAGTTCCCATGTTTCCCACCTTGGACCTGCCTCACCTTGTCGTTTTGCTCTATAAAAGTCCCAAGAAAAGACAGGTTCCTGGGCAACCCACTCGGGCCCCCCTTCTGTCTCTCTCGGACAGAAGCTTTCTTTCCCTCAATAAATATGTTCTGCTCTTAACCTCCATTGTTCCTAAAATTCATTCTTTGATTTTAGATAACACAAACTCATCCCAGATATCTCTCAGGTTGGGAATTTTTTCCCCTATCTAAAAACCAAGGAAACATCTGTAGGTGATAAATTAAGCCAGTGTAGAGACAATGAAATGATTGGGCCAAGTGTCCATCTTTTGAGTAGAACAAAGAAGTATTTAAAATTTATTCCAATATGAAATAAAAAGGGCTTGTGCAAGCTTTTAAATAATTTATTATATTTTTATGAGTTTAGAGTCAAAGATAAGTATAAGAAATTGAGATACTGAGATGACAACTGATCCAAATTAACACTTCACAAAGTGAACCAAGGGAACCAAGTGAATCGTATTGTCACCTGCAACCAATGCAATGCATGAACTATCTCATCACACACCTTCTTAACTTCCTACCCGTGTCTTCATCCCTGCTGGCAACTTGCTAGGCCAGACATTTTCAAAATGTAGGTGTTTAACAGCAGCAGCAGCAACATCTCCCGAGAACTTGCTAGAAATATAAAATTTCAGATCTAACTCCAAACCCACCAAATAAGGCATTCTGGGGCAAGATTCAGCAACCTGTTTCAATGCCTGTGCTGTCAAATGACTGACGTTCATTAAAGTTCAAACTATGGTGTCAGTAGTGCTGTGTGTTGCTCTCACCTTGATTATAATATGCTTCATTTTGTCATTCTGTAAGTAACATAGAAGGAGGGTACATGACCTAGGCAACTAAGAGAGAAGCTACAGTGTAACCAGTGTTGAATCTTAACAGAAGCAAAATGTGAATATTGTGGTTCGTTTCTTTTATGTTCTTTGTTTCTCACGATTATATATATTATTATATTATAGATGTTTCCCTGATTCATATCCTCTATTTTATAATGTACCCTGACAATTTTCTTCTTCTGGTTCAGTAAGAGTCCATCTTATTCTTTTTAGAACAAATTCATTGACTGGTATTTCTGTTAGAATCTCTTGGCTTCTCCCATCCCACCTCCCATTGATTTCCTTAACTACCTATTTATAACTATATTTCCCAACTTTGCCATCACCTAGAGGAAGTTTTTTTAAAATCTCTTATGCTGCTGGCAACAATCGTCATGTGGGCCTCCCACACCCAGAACTACGCTGGTTAAATTCAGCTGGGTGTTACAAGTTGACCACCGGTTGTCAATCCACCACAGATGTTATAATGTATTATTATTATAATACATTATCATAATATCAGTTACATATCATAAACTTTTGTTTATAACAGTAATTATTAAATCATTTGACTACAGATAAAATGTTCTCAATGTATCCCCCTACTGCTTTGTTGTCCTTCTTTTACTCTTTAAAATTAAAAAAAAAAATTCTGAAGTTTACCAAACAACTAGTAAACTCCTAAACAAGCCTGGAGTCAGCCTGCTTCATGAGGTGAACTGCTTTACACGTGTTGCTAGAATGAGCTATCCTGCCATGGTGTGGTATTTCAAAATGCAACACCACATCTAACAATGCATTATTCAATCAGATATATGTCATGACATCGTTGCATAAGGAGTTTTCTTAGATCTATACTGTAAAAATTTATGAGTAGAAACTTGAGAAGGTTAAATTGTCAGCTTCAATTTGGAATATTAAAGAATATTCACAATAGAACTGTATTACTTTTATTTTCTAGAAGAATAAGCCAGACTGAAAAATACCACCAGTTGTTAAAAGGAGCATAACCCAACCGAGAGATAACTGAACTTTCCAGTTTCTGATATGTTACCTAGGTTAAGTTTTTATAGAATCTGTTAAATGGTACGAACTCTTGAAAACTAAGTTAGATACTATGGCTTTCTGGCTGAAGCTAAATATTTTGTATTTGAAAACAAGTCACAATTTTTATCCGTTCAAATATGAAATGCAGGAAAAGAGTTTTGTTTTATTTTGTTTTATAAATGGTTTAAGCCTTTTAAATGGTTGGTAAGCATTTTACTTTTCCATCAGTTACAGTAATATCACATATTTAGATTGTTCTCCTATGGCCAGGAATATACCTGAGACACAGTCCCTGCCTAGCAAGCAGAAGGTCCTGAGCCCAATTCCCAGTACCAAAACCAAAACAAAACCATCACCTAGATCTTCTCTTAGCCCTTCAAAATCACTTTAATCCTATTTTCTTTCAAATCAGTAAGTACATGCAAACCCCGCATCAGGACCATTCTTGGAAAAAAAAAAACAATGCTGACAAGGTCATTTCAAAGTCACTGTCCTTTCTTTTCCTCATTCCCTTTGTTCCCTTCTTGCTTTCATCCCATTGCCACTCAAGATCTTCCTAATCACTTCTGCCAACTTCTTTCAAATTTTCCTTTACTGATATATATTAACTGTACACACTCACAAGACCCAGTATGATGTTTCCATCCATTCTACCAGCATCTTCCAGGGCTGCGCCCTCCTTTCTCTCCAGAGTACACAGTATATGTGAAAGTGATTCATAATCTACAAGTCACTTCATAGGAACATCTGCTGTGCATACAGCCTGCTGAAATAGATTGAGACAGATATGATTTATTTCAAAATAGCAGAAAATGTAAGCGGGTAACAAAAAATTATTGCATTGGTCATAGGTCCTCTTGTCTTTTATTACAGACAAGTTGCTGTGATGATAACAAGGAATTTGTTACTGCCTTTCCTAGGAATGTCTATATTTTCATAGAAAGCAAGATGGCCTGGCCCTGAGGAGTTTAAAATTTCAGACACTGTGCAGGTATGAAGACTACTTTTGGCGGGGAGAGATGAGAGTGGTGGAGATCATCCAGAAAACACCACCTACAGCAGCTACAGGCCACACAACACTGGCTGCAACTCAGTTAAGCCCAGGTTCTGCAAATATTAGCCTGGTGTTTGAGAAAAAGTCCAAAAATAAATGGTGACTATACAAATTCTAAATTTGAGTGTGTTGACAAGTTCCTTTGACTTTATATCCTATATTGAACAGTCAATTCTTTATTTCAAATGTCTGTCTTGTCAGATTTTATAAGATGGAGACTTTGCTATGAGAAATAATGTTGGTAGACACAAATGATATTATCATAAAGTTTTTAAGCAATCCAGATATATTTTTCACATCTTTAGCTGGAAAGTGCTATTGCTACTTTAAATATTTTGATTGTTCCTATTTAATAACTAAAATTATTCATGTTTTAAAATCTCATTGGACATTGCAAGCTATGAATGTCTGGCATTCATCCAAATTTTTGGAGCAATCACACACTTTAGTCACTGGGGTCTTGTTTCATCCAGTCTGGATTTCAGACTGTAAATTCAAGCCAGTTTCCTTAGCATGAAGTATATGTCACCATATTTGGGCAAAGACTGGAGTGATTCTAATATAGGCTTCTAGATTGGGTCTGAACATCAAAAAGTAAAACCTTTTTCTTTGCACATAGTTAAAAGGTTATGGGTAGTACACATTGTATACAAATAAATCAATTAATCATATATTAGAGTTATGGGACTTGTAAAAAGTGATGATGTTAAAGCCTGTTTAGCACTTTTCCACCTCTAACTTGTGTTCTTAGCAGAAATGACCCAAGATCTTTACCTGTTCTTAGATGAAAATGAGCATCTACTTGTTTGTTGATCACAACTTTATATTTTATTTTTTGGTTTTTTTCCAGTACCAGGAATTGAACTCACAACCTTGTGCTTGCCAGGCAGGCGCTGTGCCACTGAGCTAAATCCCCAGCCCCTCTACTTGCTTATTGAGTGAATGGTGGAACAGTGCTGTCCCTATTGGATGCCCTACTAGTATTTGAGTCCACATTCATAAGACAGACCTCTGCACTGGCTCATGGGAAAATTGGCCTTTCCAGGAGTACAGAAATTGAGTCCCTTCTATGTCCATGACTTTAGGATATACTCCTTTGGGCTTCCTCTGATATGATTCTAGTATCAGAATTTTCCCAGTCAATTATTTGATGAATAGTTATTATGTCCTTTCTATGTGCCAGGTTCTCAGCTGAATTCTGGGGATACAATAGGGACAAGCTAAATATCATTCCTCCCTGGATGGAGTTTATAGTCAAGTGGCAGGCACTAATGTTAAACAAATATTTACATAAATATCTACCTAAATTACAATTACAATAGAGGTGAGGAACGAGATATAATTAATGCTCAGTAGGAGAATTTAATTTGATTAGGAGATATAGGAATAAATTAAATTTAAGCTGAAAGTCACGAAATGAAAGGTGGTGATGAGGGTCATATAGACAGACAAGTACTAGATATTAAGGACTTTACAGACCATGTTCCAGATTTGGATCCTTATTCCAGTGCCAATTTAGAAACAATAAAGGATGTTAAGAATGTTAAGGAGAAACAAGAACAGAACTTTATTTTATGATCACTATGGTTACTACATGATGGAATGAACTGGGAGGAGCCAAAGGGGATGCAGAAAGATTAAGACAGGGAAGAAGTTAGTGCTATAGGCAGGCAGGAGGTGAAAGTGGTTGGACTAAGGAGTGATAAAGAGAAGTGGGTATTTAGGAGTCTCAGTTCATGGGATTTTACTTGGGAGTGGACAGGAGGCAGGTAAGAAGTAAGTAGTAAAAATGGCTCTGTCTTCTGAGTTTATGAAATAAATGACAAGATGAAGAATGGTTCTCTTTCTTGAACTTTGATGAGAACTTTGATGGAGCAGAATGGGGAACGTTAGTTTTGATGTTGAACATTTTCTTCTGAAACTTGTCTTAAACAGAGTGAAGACAGATAAAGCAGGAAATCCGGAATTCAAAACTATGGATTAGGTGTTCACAAGATGATCTGGGCTTGAGAGTCACACTTGGGAGTCACTTATTTCAGCACTTTGGGCTTGTGGCATAAAATCAAAATGCCCATTTCTTGTTGTCTTCCATTGCCCCATTAAATATATTCAGTGGTGGAAGTTCTTCCTCCTCTTTTGGTGAAAACTGGAGCATTACCATCTGAAATTGTTTGAACCTGAGTGCCTGGGCACATTTGCAGTTTCTTTCCAGAGTCACTAGTGGGAACTTCCCACCTGGGGTTCAGTTCCTTCTTTTGCCATCCTTAGGAGTGTAGCCAACCACCTCCATGCAACCCTTTGGGGCTGGTCAAAACATGTCCATATTGACTCTGTCTTATGACTTACATCTGATGCATGGTGTCCTTGCCAGCCTGAGCTGGTGACAGAATGCCATAGACTGAGTGGTTTAAGCTGCATAAATTGAGTCTTTCACAGTTGTGGAAGCTGTAAGTCTGAAATCAGAGTCTGGTGCTTCTTCTTCACTGAACTGGATTAGAAGTAACAGTTCAGGCTTATGCACAAAGCATGAAGGCAAGCACAGAAAACAACCTGTGATGTCCACCAGCACAAAATAAATAGCATGCATTATTTGAGTGTCTACAGGAAGCACGGAGTTATACATGTGACAGGACATCCATTAAAATAAAATTATACACAGGTACAAAAAAGAATGAGGAGTTTCTTGTAGTGACACAGAATTTCTATAAAGTTTTATAAATAATAAAAGTACAGAAAGTATGCACTTTTAATCCTACTTCAAAATATATGCATATATGTTTTCCAGAGGCTAAACAAAGTATCTAGAAAAATATATATGTGGAATTTTTAGAATGATTACCTTTGGAGAATGGGGTTGATCATTTTACTTTCTACTTTATAGATTTTGGATGCACTTGAGTTTGTGAACATCTTACCTTTGTAACAGTTCTTAGATGGAGCAAAGAAAGTACATGATACCAAAGTTTGCTGTGCTTTCAATGTGTGTCATGTAAAATGAATAATCTTTTTCTTTCAGCTATGTACATTTTGAAATTGTTCTGTGGAACAGGAAGGTACCAGTACATCATGCTGCTATCCGAAAGCCAGCGTGGATGTGAATCCAGTATGTGATCATCAGCCAAGGGATGTGCATCATCCTGTTTTCTACAGGATTACACTGCCTCGTTTCAGTGAAGAATCAGAGTTATTCCTAGTGCAGTGCCCGAATTTACAGGGCTTTCAATCGCAGCGGTTTCTTTTAGACTCTCAAGCTACCCTATAAGTTTCTATGTACTGACTTTATTTCCACTTAGTAAAAGCAGGAAATTACAGTGATAATTATTGATATCTCTATGGTCCATTTCCAGTCATTTTTTGGCATCATGTTTAGAAAATTAGGCATTTTGAAAAATGGTTCTCAAAACACAAAATTATTTTATTGCCTAAAATAAATCCTTCATTCCTGGTACTAAGTGCTCATAAATTACCTTAAGTGGGGCTCTTTTTTTGGCATAATCCTTTATTTTTTTCATAGGAAAAATGGCTCTTATACTATTTACTGGGTATATGAACAAAAAATCTGTGTTATTAAATAATTTCAAATGGGTATATTTAGATTTCTGGAATAGCTGAATTATAATCAACACGGAAAAGAAAATACCACTAAAACATTCTCTTGACCAAAATACATACTCCACCCTTCAGCCACTTCCTTGGGAAAGCATGTGGACGTAGGACTATTTACCCCACCTCATCTGCTCAGCTAGTCACCCCAGATAATTAGAGGACTCAAGCATATCAATAAGATGTACTGTGTGCAGATTCTGTGAGCACCTCTGATCATTTTATTATCATCTTGTCCTGTGGAAACATCATGAAAATGAATTTTTTTCATAGATTTGTTGCTAAAATGTTACATAATGCAGAGCAGCTATGAAACACATCTACCAAATGAATCATGTCAAATGAGAAATAAAACTGTTATCAACATTAAGAAAATTTGAAGAAAAATGGAACAAAAATTGCGCTTGCAAAAAGAATAAAATTCTCCAATTGTTAAGTCTATTGGTAAAGTACACATAAAATTACCATGTTAACATATTTAATGTGAACAGTTTAGTGGCATTACATATATTTATATTGTTGTGATTGCATCCCTTTCCAGTACTCTTTTCATCCTGTAAAACTGAAAGTTTATACCCACCCTTTAAATAATTCCCCATTCCCCTCCCTCAGACATCTGACAATCATTATACTTTCTCCATAATCTTTTTTTTATTTTAAAGAGAAAAAATAACCAAATAACAACAATGAAGACAAAAACAAAACAATACAAAAACAATAAACATGATACACTATTTCAAAACAAGATGAGAGGAATTAACAATGGTTGTTATATTACATATTGTTATCATCAATGAAGTTGCTCAGATTACCAGATGTAAGAATACAAGATTGATCATATAATTAATGACAATAACAAGTAATAAAAAACATTAGAAATGAAACAGAGCTTCATTAAACAAGATGGTAGAAATTGAACAATGCGTAATCTCCATAATCTTGGTTTGTCTTTGTACTTCATAAAAGTAGAATCCTAGAGAAGTTGTCTTTTTTGTGATTAGCTTATTTCACTTAGCATAATAGCCTCAAGATTAATCCACTGTTTAGCATATGACAGAATTTCCTTCTTTTTAAAAAGTTGAGCAACATTCCATTGTATGTATATATAACATAAATTTTGTTTACCCATCAACTGTGGATGGACACTTGGGCAGCTTCAACATTTTTGCTATTTTAAATAGTGCTGCTATGAACATGGGCGCACAAATATCTCTTTAAGATAGTGTTCTTAAGTCTACATACCTGGAAGCAGAGTTGCTAGGTCAGACATATGGTAAGTCTACTTTCAATTTTCTGCAAAACAACCATGCTATTTTCCAGAGTGATTTTACCAAGTTTCTTTCCTGCAGTCAGTGTGCATAGATTCTAATTTCTCCAGACCCTCAACAGTAATTCTGATTTTCTGGTTTTGTTTTTATTTAGAATAGCCAACCTAATGGGTGTGAAGTTATGTCACATTGAAGTTCCTTTTTATTTTTTTATTGTAGTTTTGATTTGCATTTCTCTAATACTTAGTGATAATAAACATCTTTTCACATGTTTATTGACCATTTGTAAATCTTCTTTGGGAAAATACTTACTTAAGTCCTTTGCCTATTTTTGAATCAGATTTTTGTTATTGCTGCTATTGAGTTTTAGTTTTGAATATATTCTAAATATTAATCTCTTAGTAGATATAAAATACAGTTTTCCTCAATCTATGCTAGTTAATGATGACAATAACAGCATTCATCTATGGAACAAGAATGAGAGTGATTTCACTGATCAAGTGGTCATCAAAAACCTCTATTTTTACTGTAGTCACATATAACTTCTATTCTTACTGTAGTCACATATAATGTAATAATAGAAACATATCTTGAGGGCTGATGTCAGTTAAGACATAGTTACTTATTGGAGGGTAAAGAAAGGGGGTGTTGGTGAGAAAACTGGAGTGGGCACAGGGCATATTTATAAAAATACATATATATTTGTATTTTTAAAACCACACTTCAAATAAAATTTATTAAGTGATCAAACTGATGATTTTCATGTTCTTAATAGTTTTGAGATATGTGTGATTCTTATGTTTATTTATATTTTCTGTGTATTTATTTTATATTAGTACTTAGGATTACATAATATTTACATTCATCTTTGTAGGTACATGTATTTAATATACCTTAATTTTTTTATTCCCTTTACTTTTCTCTCTTCTCCCTCCTTGCTAGATTCCCTTCCCATTAGCAAAAGATCTATTGTCTTTTTTCCTATTTTGTATCTCTTATTTTTAAGTGATTTATACTTTGGCTTTCTAATATAAGACAAGTTATATGTCATTTAATCTTGTGTGTCTGATTCATTTCATTTAACATTATGGTCTCAAGGTTTGTACATTTTCTTACAAATGATCCAAGTTTATCCTTCTTTACAGCAAAGTAATACTCTATTGTGTATAAATATCACATTCTCTTTATCTGTTTATTTGTTGATGGATATATATGCTGCTTTCAAAACTTAACTATTATAAGCTGTGCTAATATGAACATGGGTATGCATGTATCATTGCAATATGATGTCTTTAATTCTTTTGAAAAGATACCTAGAAGGGGAACAGCTGGAAAGAAGAGAATTTCTATTCTTGGTTTTCTGTTTTTGTTTTCTTTGAGACAAGGACACACTGTAGTCCAGGCTGGCCTTGAACTCACTATGTACCCCAGAATGGCCTCAAACTGAATTATCTTCCTGACTCAGCCTTTCCAGTGCTAGCATTACAGCACATGCAACCATGCCCAACTATTTTTAGATTTTGTTTTTTAGAAATCTCCATACTGATTTCCATAGGGTTTGTACTAGTTTACATTCCCACCAGCAAAATAGAAGTGTTCCTTTTTCATGCAGTCTCACTAGCATTTGTTATTATTTGATTTCTAGATAATAAACACTTTTTCTGGAGTAAGAATATCAGTACTGTTTTAATTTGCACTTCTCTAACGGCAGTAGATGTTGAACATTTTTTCCCCATACTTTGAAATTTTTTTGCTATTGTTTCTGTAAATAGAATTTTTATTCCATACATGCTGATCTCTAATTTTTCTTTAACTCCAATTAGTCTTAGATTAGTCCTGTTATTGTTATCTAGTAGCTGGTGGATCAATTTTCCTTGCTATTTTGCTGTTTTTAAGTTATCTCTGCATTTTCATTTTGTGCTTTTGGTGTGTCCTTAGGGTCTGGTGCTCTCTTTTGACATTGGCCATTTCTGCTGTTTATATATTCAATAGAACTTTTTATTTCTGAGATTTCTGTTTGATAACTTTTCATGGACCATTTCATAAATTTGCAATTAACTTTTGAATTTTTTTGGCTAGCTTTTCTAATTTTTTATTTGACTCTTCTTTAACCACATTGGTCGCTTTGTTTGCTAATTCCACTATCTGGCTATATCATCTTTGAGCTCACCAAGTTTCTTTGCTTCCTCTTTGAGTATTTCATACAGCTCAGCTACTTGGAGTTTGATCTTGTCTGCAATGGTGCCTTTTGGGCCTTCTTTTGGGGAGTTGAGTCTTTGGAGGCATTTCATTGCCTTGCTTTTTCATGTTCCTATTTTGTATGTGTGCGTGCATGTGTGTGTGTACACTGAAAGTTAAGATCAGATACAGTGAGAAGACTTTGTTTTTGGAATGAAGATATCTTTAGTTAGGATCTGTCTTCCAGGGATGTGACTTTGGTTTCTTTGTCAAAAAGTTTTTTCTTCCACTTCAGTTTATTCAGTTTAATTGTATTGTGGCAGGTTACTGTGTTGTAAGGAGAGAATTCCGACTGGTTATGACAGCATCCACAGATCCAACCATATATTAATCATGAATGTTAAAAATTATTTTGCAAATTTTTCCCTTTTATCAGTGCACCTCAGGGACTATTCTACTACATTGCTATTAGTAGTTAGTCTGGAATGTGGAGGGAGTCGGGAAGGAAAAAGTAAGGAGTAAAGGAAGGGAGTAAGTTAGTAGAGGAGATAGAGATAAGAGAAATGTAACTAAGTGAAAAATAGATAGGAGGTCAGACTCTGTTGGAGGTATTTTCATAACTGTAGTACAGGGTTAACTTTGAGGGGATTTGAGAGAATATTATGGAGGAGATAGAAGAAATGCAGTGCAAGAGAAGTGTAATTAGGGATTGAGGAAACCTGTGAGGTAGTTAGAAGCTGTTAAAATATTTGTAGTTAGTGTTTTTTGTATCCTGTAAGCACAGTTGTGTTAAGGGTTACCCTGACAGTGGCCATGAATCGGACCACTCAAGTTAAGGGACTAGTCTATTTGTATAGATATATTTCAGAATGGTGGAGAAGAAGGGGAAAGACAAGGGAAAATGAGGAAGATGAAAAAAAATATGGAGGAAAGAAAGTTAAAAAGAGAAAAGACTGAGAGCAAAATAAAGGAAAAAGACTTAAAAATAAAAAAGTAAAATAAAAATAATATTGAAAAAAAAAAAAGCAAGAACCAAAGTAGGAAAAAAACCCAAAAGTACACAGAACTGACAAATAAGCAAGGAAAGAAAGGAAACTCACACACACACCACTATATCACTGAGCCAGAGTTACACATTTCCCTTCATGCTGTAGTCATAGTCCTCACTGCAGGCAGCCAAGCTAATTTCCTTGCTGTGGGCTACTTAATTGCCTGCCCGGAAGTGGGAGGGCTGTCAGTCTCTTTGGACCTGCTTCCTGCCTGCAAACTGTGACTTGGGTATGGCCATTTGCAGATATTTTTACCAAAATCTGATGACTTCAATTGCATTGAGAGGACCAGATGTGATGTGGTTTACTCAACACTCAGTTCTCCATGGACTTTTACCAGGGACCTCTCACTCCTCCCCTTCAGGGCACATCCCACAGTACAGTAGTCTGGGGTGTCCCTCTCCAGGGGGCCTCTTATCATCAAAAGCCCCCTGCCCCAGGCAACTCTTTCAGTTCCTCTGTCCTCAGACCTTTATTCAGCCCTGCTCCCTGTCACAAGAACTCTGCTTTCCAATCCATGAAACTTGGCACAGTCCCCAGGCAGAGGAAGGGGTCTCCTTTGCCCACACTGGATGATGAGCAGAGGGCAAGATTTTATGCTGTCTCAGATCTTTCCAGTATTTGGGGAAACAATAAGAAACCTACCACTTTGAGCCGGGTTGGTTGACTCTCCACCTGTTCTCTGCCTGTTCTTATGTCTCCAGGGATGTGATATATATTTTCCTGCCACGGAGTGCTACGCTCCCCATTTTGTGCCTTGAGGTGAGAGTTTCCCTCATCCATACTGAGTGGTGGGCAGTAGGCAGAATGCTGCATGGACACAAGGTTTCCAGTTTGGGAGAAAGATGGAGGGAAGGGATTGCCTATTTTTATGTTACTGTCTGTCCCTTTATCTGACTGTAGTCTGGGCAACTTCCCTGGGACCCTTATTGCAGTGAAGTCCCACACTGGGTTTCCTCTTCTAGATGAGAGGGAGAGTATGCACGTAGTGATCCTATCCTAGAAAACTGGCCTCTGCAGGTCTACCTCCTTCCTTCAGGCTGCTAGAACTGCTCCCAATATGGTTTGCTGGATAAAGTTTGTGGGGAGAACTATGGACCAGTGGCAGCTCCATTTCCCTTTTCCAACAACCCAGATATTTGGTTCAATCTAGAAGATTCATCTTTCAGGTTAATTTTCTGACTCTGGGTGTATTAGCCTACCCCATTTCAGAACCCCTGCATTACCTAGTGTCTCTCCTCCAGGCTTCTACTGTTCACTGCCTTCTCTAACCAATCATGTTTGAATCTTCTGGATCACTTTTTTAAACATCCAGTTGTACATCTGCATCAGCTCTGGACCACTGGCCAGGTGACGGTATGAATGGTGTCTTTATTCATCTATATTTACAGCAGAAGTGGAGCTGTGGGACTAGGCTGAAAATTCACCATCTTCCAGTTTGCAACTATCACAGAATATCGATGTTCTCATTCACCCACTATCCAAATGTCTCCTTTATAAGGTCAGCAAAATATGTGGAATCACAAGCACTCTACCAGCCACTGAGGCCTCTACCTGCAGGCCCCTTTAGTATTCTATATTTAAATCTTCTGCCAGAATTGCATATTCCCTAGTCACCTATTTATTTTATATTCTAGTGTGGGTAATTTTTTCCCTGAGCCATTATATGAAATTATCACTCAATAAAAATTGCTTGTCAGGAGTTCTTTTTATAAAACCAAACTGATGGGCTTTACCAACATCAACTAATCAAGAACATAAATAGCACCCCTTTTCTTTAAAATGAGGTAGTGGTATTTACACAATCACTTGAGAGCAGTGTGGTCAATCCATAGGAAGCCTAAACCATTATTTTGGATGAGATTAAATGCCTCTGTAAGACATTCTTCCAGGAAAGAAAGAGATAAGGGTCATTTCTTTGAGTGATAGGGAAGTGTGTCTAATAACATGACTTGGCAAGGAACAATTCTCACTCCAAATATTTTTCACAAAGAATGGTGACTCACAGACTTGGGAGCAGGGAAAAGGAAAAAATTTTGAAAAGCAAAACATACATTACCATTTTCACATTTCTAAGTTGAAGTGGTAAGCCTGATATGTTTTTCTAGCTGGGAATTTGATTACATTACAAAAGTCCACTCTTATTTTGGGGAGTGGGACAGAAAGAGATAGAGAGACAGAGATGGAGAGAAAGAAAGAGAAATGGATATCATTAATGAATAGATCATTATATATAAGAATATAGATTACCTCAAAAAGATCTTTTTTTACATAAGATTGCTTATTTACAATTGCAATCAATTTTCTTAAAACCTGAATTTTTTACAGTCATCTATTCAGGGTCATAAACATACAGATAATTTCTCTCTTTCCAGTTGCTACAGTCCAAAGGGTTATCTTGAACCTTTAGTCCATTTCTCTTGAGTCACAGTCCAATGTACTAACTCTTAGTTGCTGCTGCAAACACACTAATTTTAAGGGAGGTAAGAATCCTTGGGTTTATAAGGAATGCTCTACCCTAAAAATTCCTTTTTCCTGAATAAATTTAAAGTAGGAATGTATTTTTTACTATCTCTCATTTTCTTTCTTTTTTATTTTCCCAAAATATCCAAAGCCATAATCAACATGTGTTTTCACCCATTTCCACAAATCCACCTTCACACACTGAGTTTTACTGCAACTCACTCTGATGACATCTAAGCCATCAATCAGACAGGCATCAGCGGAATACTATATTGATTTATAAAAAAAACAAACAGTGTTTTGGAGCTAAATACCTAATAAAAAGATATGTTTTAAGATGCTGACACATGCTGAAAAATGAAATACCTTTCAATCATTTAAAATAATGTTGAGTGGTTTATTTAATGACATGGAAATAGGGTTCTCTTAGTTTTTTTTCTTGTTCGTGAGACAAAATACCTGACATCCAAAATTAAAGGAGGAAAGGTTTACTGTAGTTCACAGTCTTTACGGGTTTTAGTTCATAATTGGTTGACTCCAAGATGGGGTGGCATGGAAAAGGGGCATCACAGCAGAGAAATAATTCATGGCAGGGAGAAGATAACAAAGCAGCAGCAGCTTGCCTTTTGCTTTCATTCCTCCAGGCTACCTGCCCTTGAGGTGGTTCCATCCCATCTAGGGTGGACCTTCCCATTATCCATGCCCAAGCGATTCAGTGGACTAATTCAGTAATCATACACCCTTGATCCCCAGCAACACACTTAATTCCAGTATCACACACCCCAGATCAGCCACTTCTGAAAAGCACAACATATGACCACATGAGCCTTAGGGGGACATCTAGACACAGCTCTCACAAGGCTCATAACCTATGGTTAAGCAATGAAATAGCAGTTTCCAAATATTACACATAAAAATGTTTACTAATACAGATTCAAAATCATAGGTACTGTAAAGTTGTAGCAAATTAATGGTGATTACCTCCTGGTTGTGAATTATTAGTAATCCCTCCCTCCCTCTCCCGCCCTCCTTCCCTCCCTCACCCTCTCATATTTTTTAAAAGACAAGGGTCTTACTGTATTACCCAGAGTGATCTTGAACTTATGGGCTCAGATAATCCTCTTGTTTTAGCCTCTCAAGTAGCTGGGACTAGAGATGCATGCCATTGAGCCCATCTTTTTGGTTATTTTTATCCTTTTCAGAGTAGCAATACATGTAACTTATGTCAATTTTTACTTATTTTATCCTTACTTTTACTCACTTTCCCATCTAGTAATCAAGAGTTTGGTAGCTAAATGTCATACAGTATGTGAGCACATCTAGGCCAGAATTACTAATGACTGTTGTACCAACCTGGTGAAGACTTTCTCTTGAATTATTGAGTTTGGTTGCTCTTTCTTTAGAAATGGCAATCTATTTACTCATTGTGGGGTAAGGTCCAGGGGTGGGAAAATAAATAATATAAATATTGTAATCATAGTCTTAGCCTTCCAGTTGGACTCCCTACCCCCCACTTTTCTGGGCAAACGCACTGTGGATACATGACTTTGAAAATTACAATTTTGACTGTAAACTAAATTTCCAAAGAGAATTAACATGCTATTGAGCACTTCATGTACTCCAAGAGTTTTATATGTAGAATCTCTGGATCAAAATTCTAAGTAATGTGCCTAAATCACCTAGCTAAGTGGTGAAACTCAAACTCAAGTCTTATAGAATAAGAAGTCCTATCCCTTTCCCCCACTATATAGCCATCTCCTGACAATATTTCTTGAGTTCCTACTTTGTGTCAAACACTGTTTATGTAGGTTTGTTTGATCTTTGAGAAAACATAGGTAGGTAATTACTGTTATACCAATTTACAGATGAAGAAATGATTTTCAGAGGGTTTTAACAACTTCTTCAAGGTTACATGGGTGCTACAAGTCTTGTTCAGATTTGTGAATCTCAAAGCTGAGATTTTCCTATCCTTTTATTGTATTACCTAGGGATCCTATAACAAAATGCGGGAGATATGGTGTGTAACACAACAAGCAATTATTTCTTCACAGTTGAGGAAGCTGAAAATTAAAGACAAGGTATGGACAGTTTCATTCCTCCTGAGGCCTCTCTCCTTGGCTTGTAGAAGGCTGCCTTCTTGCTGTGTCCTTATTCAGTCTTTTCTCTGTGCCTACCCATCCTTGGGTCTCTTTATGTGTCCACATTTCCCCTTCTGATCAGGATACCTGTCAGATTAGATAGAGCCCACCCAGTGACCTCATTTAGCCACAGTTACCTCTTTGAAGGTCCTATTTCCAACTGTAGTCACATTCTGAGGTACCAGGAGTTAAAATTTCAGCACATGGTGTGGGGGAGTTGGGTGTATGTGGAGAATTTAGTCCATTGCATTCACCTTAAAAGATCATAATACATATCTTCTACACATTCTCTTCAGTTCAGGTTTTTACCTGCTCAAAATATAAGTTTTTTCATCTATATGTGTGCAGAGTTCCATCACATTCCCCACTGCATTTAAAAATTTAGCAACACACTTGTAGAAAGAGCTAATAAATAGACTAAGGTCAGGTAGGGGATAAGCAGCACACTGTACAACTGTGTGGGAAAGCAAGTAATCAAGCCCATCTCACCTACAGTTTCTTGTTTCATCTGCTGGAGAGAAGCAGAAATACAAGGTATAATCCTCGCTCTGCATTTTGGAAAGTACATCTATCTCCTAAAACTCTGGGTGGAGTAACTAATGCCTTCGGGATGTTCATGGCCTCACACATACCACCTCCTCACATCCTGTGGGGGAAGATATAGCTGAATGACTCAGAGACAGAGTTGGGAATCAGCCTAAAGCTTCTGGAATATTAAGTTCAACGTGCAAAAATGAGAAAGATCATCCACTATCATTTTTACTCTGAGTCAGTATTGACTAAAAAAATGATTCATACAAAATAAAGCCAAATTCATTCAAAACAAAGCCAAACATCTACATGTTTTTTAGGCCATTAGGAAAATTCATATCATATATGTGTACTTAGAAAACTCCCTTTTATACTTTTAACAAATACGGAAACAACACAAGGAATTTAACTCAAAAGAATTAGCTATATAGTGTATATAGCTAAAGCTACACCACATACACATAATCACATATACATGCTACAAAACATAATCTGAAACAAATCATGACCTACTTATTCAGATGGTAAAAACTGAAAAATTAATCAAGACACTTGCTTTGAAATCCAAACTATCAACTCTGTTTAACTTCATAAGACATTATTTCATTCTTTTCCTCTTTGTTTATTGTAAACTTAATTTAACATGTCAATGACTAACAGTTTCAGAAACCAAGAGGAATGCCAGTAAAACTGTGTATGTAACAAAAAGGTCACCATGATTTTATTCTTTTGCTTTTGAATTGTTTTACTGAAGGGACTTATTATTAGAATATTTGTTAATACAAATTAATTCAAAAGGATTTGGAAATGATTGCAGGAAAAAATCTCAACTTTTGTAGCATTACAGCTTGGTAATCCAAAGAGATGATGTCATTCTCCACTTTTTATTCAAGAAAAGCTTTCTTTTGTTAAGTACATGATCTCATGCCAACAAATCATTGTTTTCAGCCCTCCATAAATCTAATTTTCAGTGTAGACACTGCAGCAACATTTTTCTGTGGAGCTAGGAACATAGTGGAAGAATTTGTGCTTTGGGTCATTCATTCAGGTTATCACATTTTAGCCTCGGAGCTGAGGGTCTCCTTGTTCTCTTACGTGTTTTGGATTCCTGTTAAGGTAAAAAGATTGAGAAAATTCCCATGAGTAGCTTAGTACCTCCAGCATCCCACCTGGTAATGAGCTAGAACCAAAGATCAACCACGGGACCCTCAAACAGGACGTTGTAACTCGCGAGGGCATGGAGTCTCTGTATACTGCCCAGCCACACTGGTATCAAGTTACAAAGATAATTTCAGGAGAATAGGATCTAGGCGGGTCATTGGTATCAACAAATCATGTAATTAGTATGGCTGACTGAACATTTAACTATAGTGACAAATTCTTTTTTTTCCCTCTGAGTCAAATATTCAATCACTTCATTAATCTAAATCTCCTTGACCTCAGAAGATGTAAGAAATAGATTGTATGAAGAGGAGGAAAGAAATAAAGGAGGTTACAAATTTGGGAAATAATTACATATTTCTTTGGCATAAGAAAAATATGAAGCACAAAACAACAGCATATAAAACTATTCTGAGGTTTGTTCTTTTCACCTGCAACTTCCCTCTCTGTTTTTCCATCTTCCTTCACCATTTTTTTTAAGGTTCCCAATGACTTATTGTGTTATTAATGCCACCAATTTGGAGCCCCATATCTCATTCTCCCTGAAGAAACTTTTGGCCAGGAATGGTTCAGGCAACAGTGCTGTGCTGGATCCCATTTGGGCCACCTGTTTCCAAGGTCATCCCAGTTTTGTATCACCTGTTTCTTCCATGTCCCATTCAAATCCAGGGAACAGTGTTCTGTTTCCTGTCCCACTGAGGACATGTTCAAAATTCAGCCATAGACATACAGGTTTTCCAAGCATGGTTCTATGGATAATAGAATCCTCTCCAACCAATGGTTACTTCCCATATCCTTACAGAAGCTGAAGGAATTCTATTCCTTCCATTTCTGAAAAGGCTTCCTTTATCCTCTTTATGTGCTTGGGGAAGAACTACAGGCCCCTCTAATCCATGATGTGGAAACAACGACTGAACTATTGCCTAATATAATCTCTCCCACTGTTCTCAGTAATAATAATCATAATCAGTTCCAGGCTGAACTATTGCCTAACATAATCTCTCCCACTGTTCTCAGTAACATCTATGTTTACCATTTTTAGGAGTTTCTATTTAACTTATTCTTGCCTACAGTGTATTATATTCTATCACTGAGATTTTGTTTTAGTGAGTTCCCCCAAATAAATCCTGCTTTAGCTATTTTCAGGAAACTCTTCCAGCCCTTTTTTTTCTTCATTCACATCGTTTTCTTTTCATTCTTCTGCTGTGATACCTGGAGTATAAAGTCCATTTGACTTACGTGTTTCCCTCATCCATCATCTGTGCCACCAGTCTTGACCTGATATTTACCTCCCTATTCTCTTCAGCCAGCAAAAATGGTCATGACATCCTTCTTTCAAGCAATCTACTATAATTGGTCTTGGGTTCTTGGAACTTGGGATTATGGTTGAAACAAGGAATAGGATGGCAGCTGGGACACATGAGTACCACAGAGAACTGGAGCTGTGAAGGTAAGTGAAGAAGAGGTTATGGCATCCAACATTTTGCAGGGCTAGAATCTGAATATGTACAAGTGTGGGTAAGTCTGATGCTCAGCCAATTTACTAGTCATGTAAACAAGGAAATCTATTAACATTAAAATTGATTATAAATAACAGAAAAATTATTTAAATGGAACAATAGCTTAAATTTTATTTGGTCTAGTCAGTGTCTGCTCCATTTGAGTTTTCAACCTACGTAACGTTAATGAAGATTCTTTTTTCTGCACAAATCCTACTGTTTTAGTTTTTCTCCTCTCTAGCTCATTCAGTATAATTTCCTGAGTTTTCCTCCTTCTCTGTCTATAAATGTTAGCATTTATTAGGACTCTTTCCCTCTCCCTCTTCCCTCCTTGTTGTGTTTTTACCCTAAACACATCTTCTTTATTTACATGAATTTAAATGCCTTCTTAAACTCATATCTTTAGTCCAGATGTTGCTTCTGAGCCTGAACTTGAATATCTTTTTTTTTTTTTTGGTTTTTCTCTGGTACCGGGAACCGAACTCACGACCTTGCGCTTGCCAGGCAGGCGCTTTGCCGCTGAGCTAAATCCCCAGCCCCCTGAACTTGAATATCTAACTAGGTACTGTTATCTCTAGTTGAATAACACTTCCAAGAATGGAGCTTGTGATATTTTTCCTCACTCCCACACCCATGACCATAAACCTAACCTTAACCCCACTATCTCTGTTTTAAGAGGTAACACTGTCATCTTCTATTCAGTGAGAATCCAGAAATCTAGCACCATCCCGGGGAAATTCTAGTGATTCTGTCTACTGCTCATGTCTTTGTCCACCATTTCCCTCGTGACTACTAAAATACTTATCTAAACTGTGTTCTGATTCAGTGGATGATCCCTTCAAACCTGTTCTCCACATAGTTGCCAAAGTGGTTGTCTTATTCTGTTTCGTGTTGTTTAACAAAATACCTAAAACTGTACATTTTATAAAACAATAGAAATTTATTTTCTCATAATCTTGGATTCTGGGAAGCCCAAAATCAAAGCACTGGTACCTGTGAGGTGCTTTTTGCTGCATCCTCCCCTGACAGAAAGGTAAAGAAAGGGCAAAAGAGAGCAAAACGGGGACAGTTCGTCCTCTTATATGGAACTCATTTCTGCAATGATTAACTCACTCCAACAAAAACAGCATTAATTCATTGATGAGATCAGTGCCCCATGACTCAAACACTTCCCGTTACGCTACATGGGAACTCATGATTCTCCTGCCTCAGTCTCCTGCTGAGCTGGCATTACTGTAGGTACACTCCACCGTGCCAGCCAAGAGTGATTATTTTAAATGAAGATTATCTCCTGTTACTTTCTTGATTAAAAACATATTGCTGCTTGTTTATGGTATTAGAGTAAATCCTAAACTTTTCTCATATCATTCAAAGCCCCTCTCCCTGCCTCTCTCACTGCACCTCCTCCCTCACCTGAGCTGAGTTACACCCGCATCTGGTGTCACTGGAAGCCTGGAAGATCTTTTCCTTGGTTCCTCAGACAGCTGATCCTTTTCCATTCTTTTTGAGTCTGTTTAATTATTTCTTTCTCTAAAATATAAAGATCAGGAAAGCTAACCGTTTTATTATTCTTATTACAGTATTTGTAATCTCATAGCCTAACCTGGTGCATGCCATGTAGTAAGTGTTCAACAAACATTTATTGAATGAATAACAAAACTATATAACAGATTACACGTAGAATAATAGTAAAAAAAGAAATGTTAACAGTAATCATTTATGTTTATCACTTAGCCCCATTAAAAGTATGTTTCAGTTTCAACCTGCCAGATAAACTTTGTTATTAATTTTACTTAATTAAAATAGAATTCTGTAATGTGCAATATTACATGTACTTCGTGTTCATGTCTGTATAGTCTAACTCTCAGTTAGTTAATCATATCTAAAGCTTTTTAGCTCTGATTCTTTTATATATATATACATACTGAGGATTTAACCCAGGGCCTTGCATTGAGCTACACCCCTAGTCCATTTTTAATTTGTATTTTGATACAGGGTCTTTCTAAATTGTTAAATTGCTCAGGCTGGGCTCCAACTCATAATCCTTTTGCCCCAGCTTCCCAGAATTCTGGGGTTACAGGCGTGTACCACGACACCTGGCTCCCCTCCAATTCTTGAGAAGGAATGCAGATATATATGGGAGAATTTTAGATAGCTTTGGCAAATTTGTACATCTGCAATGTTAGCAAAATTTTAAGTTTTATTGACCTGATAGCTTTGCAGATTAAATACTTTAGCAGAAGTATTTATTATTATGTAAATATTATGACTGGCTAGTCTGGGATGGTTATAAGAGATCATTCCATTTAATGCTTAGTACCAATACTTGCCCATACTGCTACTTTCTCATTCTTTGTTTTCCATAAACTTTAAGTGTAATTCCAGTTGTCCAGGCTGAAAGTAATCAGCTGAACTGCGTATTCTTTTCTGTACACTGAGGAACGTCAGCATGAAACAATGTACTATTTAAGAACCTTTATCAGGTGGTGCCTAACAGCTGCAAGTAGTTAATTGTGAGAGTTTTTTCCTTCCCTGCCCCTTTCTTTGGTCACTTAAACTCCGCTCTGATGAACATATAAAGAACCCAGCTGATAGAGATTTGGACTAGTCTCTAATTCTTTTGACTAATCTAATTTTGTACAATGATATACATTTGCCTACGTTTGCTTCAGTATATATTTTAGATTTTCTTTATAACTTTTTTGAAATTTGATGAATATATAGACTGATAAATTATGCATGATAGAAAATGACAATGCTTTTTACTCTTTCTTGGAGAAATATATTTATTTATTATTTGTTCACTGACTGACTGATCAATGGGTTGATTCAACAGTGAGAATTGAACCCTAATCCTTCCCACTAAGCCTTTTGATTTTTCATTCTCAGACAGGGTCTTGCTGTGTTCCTAAGTTGCCCATGCTGAATTTGAACTTGTGATCCTCCTGCTTAAGCCTTCCATAGTGCTAGAATTAATTACAGGGATATGCTGCCATGATGCTAAGCTGAGAAATGGAGTACTTTTTAGAAAACTAACCAAAAATGATGTCTAATTTAAAACTTCTGGAATATGAAAACCTTTATACCATGAAATTGCTAAAAAAAAAAAAAAAAAAGAACAAAAATTGAAATAGTCCTCCAAAATGGAATTCCTCACAGGGAACAAGTCTTGTATAACTTCTAAAATTGTCAATTAGCAGGCTGAGTCACCACTAAAATAGAATTTCTAGGTAGTTCTTAGTTACTGTGATGTTTACAGGGTATGCACATAATAAAATATTGCAGAGTAAAATTGGTTGATTGAATTGATTCAAATTTAAGTGCCACAAATAGGTTAGATTCAGGACATCATAAATACTTCATAAGAACTGGTAGGGCAACCATTACCTTATTCTAAGGAGGCCTAAGTGAAAATATTTCATGAAGAAAGAGACTTCCAAAAATATAGCCAAAAAGTAATTATGACTAAAACAAAAAAATCAAGTATAATAATATCCAAGATGTTCACATAAAATTTTATATACACAATAATGTGACATAGATTCTGCTTTTGTCCATTCTTTTGTTCTCATTGGAATGAAGAATGATAAGTTGACAACGTTTAATTTATTTAATAAACAATAGAATGTTACAGCTGAATGTAGTAATTCTCAGCCTTCATTAATGCAGCCCACATTTTCCCTGTAAATGAAAGAGACCAGGAAATAAAAGTGAATTATCTCGCTTATGAGTATGGTCTCTAGTTGTGACCATGAGCGAAATAAATCAAACATACATGTGCAAGCACAGCATTGTTTCTCTAGTGTAAAGCCTGAAAGAGTTAATTTAAACTAGGAGATATGATAGACATTGGGAATTGATAGGAAAGCACTCATAGGTAAAGGATAACTGGAATATGGGAAAAGAGAAGGGAAAGAAGGAGAAAGTTTGTATATATGTATATGCAGAATAGTTAACACAGGTGTTCTACTGTCCTGTATTTCCTTGGTGAAAGAAACTGTCAGTGAGGCATTGGTTGATTAGCTTTGTATGTCTATATGTATTTTCATGAGAAACTACATTGAAGATATCAATATGTAATACAATAAGCATTGTTAATTCCCTACCACTCTGTTTGTAACTCTGTAATGTCTGTACTGATCCTTTGCTATTTTGTAAAATGTTGTTGGTCTGTTAGTATTTTCCTCCTTTTATTTCTAAAATTAAAAAAAATAAATAAATAAAAGTGAATTATCAGTGGGTACACCTGCCTAACAAGGACGTTGGCTTTAGAAGTCTTGACCCATGTCAGTGCTTTCTCAATTACATCATATTTTCTCTTGAGTTTTTTGACTAAAGGAAGATATTCAAAGAGGGACTTGGAAAAAGAGAGTAAAGTAAATTTCCAGATGGGTTAATAAGAAGAGTTTTCCATATGTCCTCTAGGCTTTCTCCATGGAGGTTTTGTGAAAGAGGTGAGCACTAATGCCCAAGGCCTCCACTGTATGATGAATTAACTCCTCCCCACTGTGCACTTCTCCTGGCACTAGCTAAGAACTGTCCTTGGGAGAATAGCCATTCGAGTCATTTCCTGTGCTCTGTGGTTCCAATCAGGGATGCCAGCTGAGAAACAGCAAACCTCTAACATGGAAAACAGATTAGCAGTAGGTAGGCAATGTGACCAGAGGTGGAAAATTTTACAAATAAAGAAAATGGGAGGGATCTCCAAGATGGTGGATTGGTAAGCAACAGAGAAAAAGCCTTTCTGAGAGTCACCATCCAGATACTGGAATATAGCAATGTGAGGAAGAAAAGGAGGTAAGTGGGTTCCCTGGGCCCAGGAAAGATCTAAAGCAGGAATTGAAGTCCATGGACAGAGTGAAGAGAGAAACTTCAGTGAAGAGGCTGGAGGTAGCCAGTGACACCTTCTCCTTGAGACAAGACTCACTGAGTGAGAGGAGCACTTATAATCTGGGGACACATGGTGACTGCTGGTGACCCCAGAGGCCTTTACAGAAAGACACAACAGTAGAGGAGGGCAGTGGATGTGAAGGACTGCATTAGCTGGTCATGAGTGCTAAGGGCTCAGTTGCTCTATGTGAGACAGAAATTGACTAGAAGCCATCTTATACAGGGGCGGGTGGAGCTCAGAACTCAGAGAGGCTGCTGGCTCCATCTAGCGGCTCCCAGATGCGCTCGGTCCTGAGGAGGGTGTGCTGATGTCTGCAGGCCAAATAAATCTGGCTTTGGCCCAGAAGGTGCAGGCTCATTGCAAGTACCCACTACTACACCAATAAACTACTGCTAACTTGCGGGGATAGATCTCCATGGATTGAGACTGTCTTCACACATTGTCTACCAGTGACAGAAGAAACAAACTTGGAAGTGGACTTTTTTTTCTCTTTCTCTTGTTTGCTTTTTGTTGTAGTTGTAGTTTTGTTTTTTTCGTGTTTTTCTCCTTCATTGCTTGATCTTGTTTTTATGAATGTGAAGATGGTTCTAGGCTCTTTGTGGTTGTGGTTCTGTTCTTCATTCTGGCTCTTCCTTCTCTCTTTCCTCTCAATCTTTGGAATCAGTTTCCTAGTGTTAGTGTGATCCCCCTTTGTCCTCCAGCTTTACTTCTAATCTCTATCTTTTCTTCTACTTCTCTATTTTCTCCCTAGCCAATGTAGAATTTTAACTCCTGAGGGCAGGATTGACATATTCAGGGCTTGTATACTGCATATAATTTTATGGTTTGTTTTAGATTTTGTTACATAACCACAAATCTAGTTCATATGGTTAAAGGTGGCAAATGAATGGTTCAGTTTGTCATTCTCTAGGCTGTGTTTGATGCTATTGCCATTGCTTATGGTACCACTACAGCCAAAAGTGACATAATTATTTTTAAACAGCTGTTCTTCCCCGTATTTCAAGATGGAGACTGACTAAGGGTCACAGAAAATACTGTGGCACAGTGCCAAAGAACCAGGGGCTGAGCCAAACAGGCAGCAACTTCTCCTCCCCAACAAACTGAACAGGTAGAATCTTAAAGAAGACTCAAAGTCCAAAAACCAGATACACCTAGATGATATCTTGGAGAAATAGTCATTCCTCAGGGTTCTAACTACTAGCAATAAAGCAACCCACCATAGGCAATTTTCAAGCATCACCCCAGGAATTAAACTAAAAAAAGAAAAAGAAATGAGAAGACACTTAAACAAGATGCAACCCCAGACATCTAGTTTATCAAAGGCCAATTGAGGGGATAATGAGGCGGGACAATCTGAAAGCCACCTACTGGGCCCCTCTGAAGTGGTAACAATAAAACAATTGAATGAGGCTTTAGAAAAAATCAAATCAGAATTAATTTCTCAGATAACTGCAGAGATGGTGTCCACAATGAAATCCTTGCTTAGTGACTCTAGAGAAGATACAGACAAAAAAAATAGAGGAACTTAGGACAATTATGGAAGCCACAAATGCTCAGCATAGGAAAGAAATGGAATCCATAAGGCAGATTCAAGCAGATATCCAGGAAAATAAAAATTCCACTGAAAGTATCCACAACAGATTAAGCCAATGTGAGGACAGGATCTCAGATATAAAAGACAAACTTGTGGTTAGTGATCATGAAAAGAAAGATTTCTTCAGAATAGCAAGGGACCATAAGAAATCTGTACGGCAGTTGCTAGATGAAACAAAGAATAATTTGAGATTGACTGGAATCAATGAAAAAGCAGGAGATAGCACAAATGATATTTTTTAGAAAACTGTTCACAGATGTCATGGTAGAAAATGTCCCTGGTAGGGAAAAAGAATTTGACATACAGTAAGTAAGACATATAGAACTCCAATTAGCTACCATTTGAAAAGCTATAGCCAGGCATATCATATTCAAAATTCCAGAAATTCAACACAAGAATAGAATCCTAAAAGCTGTGAGGGAAAAGAAACAAATCACCTATAAAGGAAATCCCATCTGAATCACAGCTAACTTCTCAGCACAAGCCCTCAAGTCAAGGACAGCTTGGACTGAAGAATTTCAAGTTCTAAAGGAAAATAACCTTCAACCCAGACTGATATACCCCACAAAACTATCTTTCAAAACTGATGGAGAAATAAGATACTTTCACAACAAAGAACAACTGAGGAAATTTATAACAACCAAAACAGCAAGCGGAAATGTTTCAAAGGACAGTCTAGAAAGTGATAACAAGGAATACAACTCCATGACACCCAACAGAAGGAATCCACTAGGCAAGGCAAACAATTAAGCAGAGGTAGGGAAAAAGGGGGGAGCCTACAATAGGAAAGTAACATGACAATAACAAGTCATGTTGTTATGACTTATAGATATCAGTTATAACCATCAATATTAATTGTCTCAATTCACCAATTAAAAGACACAGACTGGCAGAATGGATCAAGAAGCGAGATCCAACTGTATGCTGTGCACAAAAAACACATTTAATTCTAAAATAAATTCATAGACTGAAAGTCATAGAATCGAAAATAATACTCTATGCAACAGGAACCAAGAAAAAAGCAGGGTAGCTATTGTGTTTACAAACAAAGGGAATTTCAAACCACGACTGATTGAGAGGTAAAGAAGGTCACTACATAGCCCGGCATGGTGGCACATGCCTGTAATCCAAGCACTCGTGAGGCTGAGATGGGAGGATCATTGTGAATTCAAGACCAGCCTGGGCTACAAAGTGAGGTGAAGGCCAGCCTGAATTGCATGGTGAGACCCTGTCTCAAAAAGAAAAAAAAAAAAAGAAGACGGTCACTACACCCTTGTAAAGGGAACAATTCAGGAGGAAAAGGTAACAATCACAATTGTATATGCAATAGATACCAGTGCATTCAATTATATAAAACAAATATTAACAGGCAACAAAAATCAAATAAGCACTAATACAATTTATTGAGGGATCTCAATACCCCACAGTCACAAAAAGACACATTAACTAGACAAAAAATCAACTCTGAAATATCAGAACTGAACCAAAATTTTTAACAAATGCACTTAGTAAATGTCTACAGTGTTTCACCCCACAACATCAGAATACACATTCTTCTCATATGCACATGAGAATTCTCCAAAATAGACCACACACTAGCTCATAGAACATGCTTAAGTAAATACAAAGGAATTGAAATTATTCCATGCATGTTATCAGAGCATAGTTCAATGAATTTGGAACTCAATGGCAATTGATTGGAAATTGGAAATCAATGGTAATCTTTTGGCACAAGAACTTCATAAACACATAGAAATTAAATAGTATCCTTCTGAACAACAAATGGGTCACAGATGAAATTAAAGAAGAAATTAGACAGTTTTTATAATTAAATGATAATGACAATACAGCATACTGGAACTTATGGGACACAATGAAAGCAGTCCTAAGACAGAAATTTATTGCAGTGAATGCCCATATCAGGAAAACAACAAGAGCAAATAAACAACTTAATGGTGACACTCAAACTTCTAGAAAAAGAACAGGCTAAGCTAAAAGCTCATAGGAGGTAGAAAATTATAAAGATCAGAGCAGAAATAAATGCATTGGAGACTAAAAAGAAACAATAGAAAAAATCAATGAATCAAAGGGTGGTTTCTTTGAAAAATTAAATAAACTTGACAAATCCTTATCCAACCTTATCAAAAGAAGAAAAAAAGACTTAAATCCACACAAATAGAAATTAAAGAGGTTAAATCATAGCAGACCATGCAGAAATCCAGAAGATCATCAATACCTACTTCAAGAACTTGTACTCTCATAAGAAAGAAAATGCAGAAGAAAGACACAGAATTTTATATAATGAGTTATCAAACCTGAATCAAGAAAATATAAAAATCATAAATAAACCAATATTAATCAATAAAATCAAAGGTGTAATTAAAAACCTATCAACAAAGAAAAGTGCAGGTTCTGTTGTATTTACTGCTGAATCCTATAGGAAATTCAGAGAAGACTTAACACCATTACTTTTCAAACTCTTTAATGAAATTGAAAGGGAAGAAATAGTCTCAAATTCATTCCCAGAAGCAAGCATTGCCCTGCTGCCAAAACCAGAGAAGGACCCAACTAGGAAAGAGAACTATATACCAATCTCCCTAATAAACATAAATGCAAAAGTCCTCAATAAGATACTGGCAAACGGAATGCAGCAAATCATCAAGAAGCTTATACATCTTGACCCAGTGGGATTCATCCCAGGGATGCAGGGACAGTTCAACATATACAAATCAATAAATGTAATACACCTTTTCAGCAGAGCCAAAGACAAAAATCACATGATCATCTCAAGAGTTGCAGGAAAAGCTTTTGACAAAGTCCAGCACCCATTCATGATAAAAACCCTACAGAAAATTGGAATAGATGGTCTTTATCTCAATCTGAAAAAATCCATCTATGACAAACCAAGAGCCAACATCATACTAAATGGACAACTGAAAGCTTTCTCTCTAAAGTCAGGAACAAGATAAGGATGTCCACTGTCTCCACTCTTATTCAACATAGTCCTGGAAACTTTAGCCAGAGCAACTAGACAAGAGAGAGAAATAAAATGAATAAGGATAGGAAAGGAAGAAGTTACACGATCATTATTTGTAGATGACATGATACTCTACATAGAAGACCCCATATTCAAAAACTGCTAGTTTCCATGAGCAAATTCAGTAGCATAAGGTGGATGCAGAGTCAACACTCAAAAATCAATAGCTTTCCTACATAAACAACAAACTCACTGAGAAAGAAATTAGGGATACAACACCTTTCACAATAGCATCCAAAAAATGAAATACCTAGAAATCATTCTAATGAGAGATGTAAAAAGATTTCTATATTAAAGTACTTCTATACTAAAGTAATCTTAAAGAGGAGATCAAAATAGATATCAGAAAATGGAAAGATATCACTTCCTCTTGGGTAGGAAGAATGAATATAGTGAAAATGGTCATACTTTCAAAACAGCTATACAGATTTAATGCAATCCCAACCAAGTTCTAATAGTATATCTCACAGAATTAGAGGAAACAATTCTAAAATTCATTTGGAACCAGAAAAGACCTAGGATAGCAAAGGCAATTCTGGCATCAAAGGCAAGGCAGGGAGTCACAGTCCCTAACTTGAAATTATACTATAAGGCTACAGTGATTAAAAATAGTGTGGTACTGGCAAAAAAGAGATCCAAATATCAATGGGATAGATTAAAAGATGCAGAAACAACTCCAGACATACTCACACAACTTATCCTGAACAAGGTGCCAAACACTTTCACTGGAAGAAAGATAGCCTCTTTAATAAGTGGTACTGGAAAACTGGCTCTGTACATGCTGAAGATTAAAAGTGGACACTTATCTTTCACTATGCACTAAACTAACTTCAAAATGGATCAAAGATATAAATATTAAAACAGAAACATTAAATCTGCTGGAAGATAGAATAGGTAAAACTCTTGAAGACATTGATGTAAGCAAAGACTTTTTAATAAAACTATTTGCACAGAAAATATTACAAAGAATAAACAGCTCAGATTACTTTTGTTTTTATTTTTGTTTTTTTTTGTTTTGTTTTTCTCTGGTAGCAGAAATCGAACTCACAACCTTGAGCTTGCCAGGCAGGCACTGTGCCACTGAGCTAAATCCCCAGCCCCCAATCACAACTTACTAGAAGCATTTGCACAGCAAAAGAAACCACTGATAGAGTGAAGAGACAACCCACAATGTGGAAAAAAGATGTTTGCTGGATGTTCCTCAGATAAAGAATTACTACTGAGAATGTATAAAGAACTCAAAAAAATTTGACTTCCGAAATTTAAACACCCAATCCAAAAATGGGCATCTGAGATGATGAGAAACTGCTCAGATGAAGAAATGTGAACAACAAATAAATACAGCAAATGCATACATGAAAAAAAGTTCATCACTGGTCATTCAAGAGACACAAATGAAAACAACACTGAGATTTCATCTCAATCCAGAATGGTTATCAAGAAATCAACCAATAACAAATGCTGGCAGGTTGGTGGGGAAAAAGGAACACTTCTCTACTATTGGTGAGAGTGCAGACTGGTTCAACCACCGTAGAGATCAGTGTAGAGATTCCTCAAAAACCTAGGACAGGAGGTCCCATTTGATCCAGCCATTCCCCTTCTGGGTATCTTCCCAGAAGAATTAAAAACATCATACCACAGTTATATATGTGTACCCATGTTTATAGCAGCATAATTTGTAATAGCTAGATCTTGGAATTAACCCAAATGCCCATCAACCAAGAAATGAATAAAAAAGATGTGGTCTTTTTATGCAACAGAGTACTACTCAGCCGTGAAGAAGAATAAACTGGAGGCTTTTCTAGGTAAGCTGGAAACTCAAGATCATTCTCATAAGTGAAACAAACCAGATGCACATGTGTAAACATTGTATTGTCTCCCTAGTGTGAGAAGCTAAAAGAGTAAATAAGTTCCTAAATGTACAGTAGATATTATAAAATGGGAAGAAACTTCAAAAGGAAAGAAAAATTGGGGTGGAGGACTTGGAGAAAAAACAGGAAGGGAATAGTAAAAAATAGTGTGTATATATATATATATATATATATATATAATAGCTAAGATAGTTATAATCCTAATTTCTCTTAGTCCATTGAAAAGAAAAGTTTATGCTAATATTGTTTGGACAATTAAATGTCAATATCTTGTACTCTGAGTAATCAGTTTAAAGATAACATTATGCAGTGTATTAACCATTGTTACCTTCCTATTATCTTGTTTTGAAATTTGGTTTTATTTTTTCTCTTTAAAAGAAAAAAGAAAAAGAAAACAGCTCGGTGCAGGGAAGCAAGGAGAGAATGTGGGCTTTGTGGCATTATAAATTAAGTATAGGGGCTGGGGATTTAGCTCAGTGGCAAAAGCGCCTGCCTGGCAAGCGCAAGGTCGTGAGTTCGGTTCCCGGTACCAGAGAAAAACCAAAAAAAAAAAAACAACAAAAAAAAAAAATAAATTAAGTATAAATCCAGCATGCCACTAAAAGTTTATGCCACAGGAGAAAGTGACCAACTTTTCTAAGCCTGCTTTTCTTCTCTGGAAAATAGGAATAATACAGCTTGCATCTCAGCACCCTTGTAAAAATTAATTAACATTAATCATATGAAGCATTTGACCCACTAGAGATACTACATACATATTTTCAGGAAGAAATTTAACTAAACAGCATATGGTCTTTGGACTTGCATAGACTTTGGCTCATATCCTGATGCAGTTAAGAGGTTTCATAAGAAAGTACCCAGGACACTACAGAAACTAAGTAAAATGTCAGTTCCTTCTTCCTTGTCTTCTGAGTGCATCCCTTTTCATCAACTTGTTAGTATCCCACATAGGTTCTCAAACTGTAATGTGACCAGAATTTCTTGGAGTGCCTGATTGGGTTCCTTCCCAAGAGTTTCTGATGCATTATGTCTAAGATAGGGCCTATGATTTTTGTGAACCTCACTTTGATATTAATTTAGCTATACAGCAAATATGTTTGGTTACCGGAGGAACAAAATCTTAAGCTCCTTGAACTCCTTCTTAGTTTCTGACTGAAAGCTGTATTAAAATATGTATATCATCTGTGACGTCTTAATTTACTATGACATTGACAGTGACCGCAGGCCTGAATTCTATTTTCAGTACGATATTGTTTTTCATTCTCCATTCCTCTGCATACTGCTTTGGAATGCAGAGTTCAGTCTGAAGTCAACAACAAGAAGGAAATTACCAGGTCAATACTTTTTAAACCAGACAATTCATCTCAGATGAAAAGCTTGGCAACATATTTTCCAGTTCCACAATTTTCCCAGATTTCTTATTACTTCTTTTTACAGGTGGAAACTTAGGGTAATCAGTTGAACAGTAAATCAAATATTGTGATCCAAATACTGCCTAACTACTCACAGCTAGGGATACAAAAGTGTAACCCACTTATACGGGCCACATTTACATGTAGGTAATTATTTGCTATTAGTGTTAAGGTCAAACACTAGTGTTCCAAAACTAGCTGGAGGATGTGTTTCATTGGTCCTATTTGGTTTTATCAAAGATCTTTAAAATGTGATATCTGTTATAGATGGAATACTTTTGTCCCTCCAGAATTTGTATGTTGAAGGGTTTATCCTCACAAAAGCTATATTTGGAGATGGAGACTCAAAAGAAGTAATTAAGTTTAGATTAGATCATTTGGGTAGGGTTCTGATCTGATAGAATTAGTGTCTTGATAAGAAAAAATACCAGAGAGCCCATTCTTCATGTATACAACCTTGGAACAAAGGCCAAATGGAGATGCAGCAACAGGACAGCTGTCCTCAGGTTAGGAAAAGAGTCCTGGGGCTGGGGGTTTAGCTCAGCGGCAAAAAGCACCTGCCTGGCAAGTGCAAGGTCGTGAGTTCAGTTCCCGGTACCAGAGAAACACCAAAAAAAAACAAAAACAAAAACAAAAAAAACCAACAAAAAAAAAGAGTCCTCACAAGAACTCAACCCTGTTGGTGCCCTTATCTTGGCGTTCCAACTTCCAGAGCTGTGGACATTAATTTGTGTTATTTACGTAGCCCATTCTTTGGAATTTTTATGGCAGCCAAAGCAAACTAATGTGAGGCATGCATGGTCTTTTCCCAGGGTGGTTAAAAAAAACTAATTGAACATTGTGCTGGGTATCTTCCATTTGCTCCTGCAGGTCCACTTCCCACCATCCTCCCTCCTCTATAACCTTAAATTGACCATTTCATCTATTCTCCATTAGAAAAACTGATGCTATGATTTTCAACATGTTAAAAGCTGGTAGATTTGTATGAAAATAAATCTAGATTTTCAGATTCTCAGGAGAAATTGAAGATCTGGCAATAATGCATTGGCACTTCCCTTTTAGACTGGGCGTTAGCTCCAAAACTGGCCATAGCTTCCTCTTGGCATGCTTTATTCAATTGCTTTACCAGGACAGCCTCTGCAGCCATCTATGAATAACACCCCTGTTCCTCATGAGTTAAAATGAAGGACTCATAACCCAGATTCTCAGAAATCCCTTTTACTGGAGCCTGCAGTTGCTACTGCAACATTTCCAGGAGGATTACCATTGTGTGATTGAAGTCATTCTGCTTGGAAGTGCCTGAGACTCTTTCCCAAGGCAAGACAAACAGCAATACATTATCAGGTAGAACTCTTCATCCTAGGAGGAATAATTCTTTATCCTGCTCAGGACTGATGGGTCTTCCAGAGATGGGTTTATGTTTACTGTCCACAAGTCTCAGCTAAACCCCACTGTGTGATTTTTTAAAATTAGTGTCTTGTAAAACATTACCTTGAATCAAGAGACCCACTTTATGGCAAAAGAGTACAACAGTAGGCACATGGACATGGAACCTACTGGCCACATCACACACCACACCATCTAGAAGTTCCTGGTATGACAACAGAGTAACATGGCCTCTTGGAGACAAGCTGGAACACCAGCTTGAAGATGACATTCTGGAAAAGAGCACAAAATTCTTTAGGATACAGCATAGAATTTTAACCAATGGCTATTTTGTTGGTCCTGTGTCCCCAGAGCTGGACTATACAAGTCTACTGCCTAAAGGGTAGAAGTAGGAATGCCCATCACTACCACTCTGCTGGATCAACTTGAGCAATTTTACTCTCTGGTTCCTGCAGGGCAAATACATCTACCATGGGAAAGAAGTGAGGGTTACACCAAATTTAAAGCCTCAGCTACCACCTAGACACTTCTTGTACTAGAAGACCAGTAGGAAAATAAAGGAGTTCTCACACTGACAGTAGGCATTAGTCCTCATAATTATGAGGAAGCAGGATGGTTACTAGATGATGTGGGCACATAGGAACATGAGAAACACTTTGGTGGCTGCTTGGGCCATCTCCTGCTACTCTTGGGCCTCCTTTTACATGGCCAGCCACCATGACCACGATGTGATAAGGATATAGTGACAGAGGCTCAGGACTCTCTGAAAAGAGGGTTTGCATTACCTGTAGGTTTCTCTTACACATGGACCTTCATCCTGAGCTCAGTTTTAGGTTGTCCTAAGACAATCTTTTACCTCCAAGTTATACTGTTATATCATGTCAGGCAAGCCACCCAGGCCAGCAAACTCTGGATAAAAGAATAAGTGATAAAGTATTACCTGTTATAACCCCAGAACCAAATGATGCAGTGGGAATTGTAACACATTGCAAAAGCCTCCTTCTTCTTGCAAATTTTCCCAGAAGTCTGTGAATATTAAGAAGCTATGATAAGCTGGAGTGAGAAGAAAGTGGAACTTAGCAGCACAAAGGATGGACTGCAGCAGATTCTGCTAATGGCTATTCAGATGCCCTCTACCCTTTTTACCAGTCGCTGTGATGCTGCTGGTAGTGGGTCATCTTTGAAACCTCCAAAATTTGCCCTCAGATTATGGGAACAACCTCCTGAGAGGTGTCTTTGAACTACATCCCCACAAAGGTGACTACTCCAAAGCAACGGATGAATAGTACAGGGATTCAAAGCCTTACTCCCTAGCCCCGGGTAGGACACACTGTGGAATGCAATTTACTATGGAGAGCTCCTTTCAAGGTGATTGAACCTGATATCATACCTTCACTTAGCTTCTCAACGTTCTTTATCCTTCTCCCTTCACTTCCTCATAGATGTCTCCTGAGAGCATTACTTTAATGAATCCCTTGCACAAGGATCCCCATATCAGACTCTCTTCTAGGTTGTTCTAAGATAACCTTCTACCCAAAATTATCATCCCTCTCTCTGACACAGTATTAAAACTTCCCACTACTGGACTAACAGCATAAGGCAGATTATGCCAGTGTGCTAAGAATATGAGTTTATAGGTGTTATAGTTTCAGTTTATGATATCCTTTAAAAGTCTCATATGTTCAGAGGTAGGTTTGGAAAGTGACTGGATCATTGGGGAACCGTATTGACCAGTGGATTAATCCACTGATGACTCCATTGCTGAATGTGTTGTTAGGAGGTAGAGTTTTTTGAAAGAAGCAGGTCACTGAGGACATGACCTGGAAGAGCATTGTGGTGGATTAGCTAACGGTCAACTTGTAACACCCAGCTGAACTGAGTCAGTGTGGTTCTGGGCATGGAAGGTCCCCCTGAGGATTGCTGCCAACAACATAAAAGGAGATCTGGAAGGGAATATGCCATGCTACTGCTGGAGAACGCTGTAAGCCTCCAGTTGGACTCGAGGACATTGCCATGGGCCCTAGATCTTCAGCTGGAATTATGGAGGACATTGCTGTGGGATCTGGCCCTCAGCTGAATTCCTTGCAGTGTGTTAAAGATCTCCGCACTCCTCTGTATTTGACTTTCTGGGTGAATGTTATAAAATAATCTTATAAATTATTTGTCCTGTTTTAAATCCGTTCCCTTGGGAACTCTGACTACAACAAGCATCTCTCTCTCTCTCTCCCCAGCTCCTCCCCTTGCGCTCTGCTTCCTGGCTGTCATAATGTGAGCAGCTGTTTTCCATCTGACTCTTCCACCGTGCCCTTCTTGCCTTGGAGCTAGCTGACTATGGGCTAAATCCTCTAAAATCCAGGAGCCAAAATACATCTCTGCTTCTATAAGTTGTGAGTGTCAGGTATTTTGTCTCAGGAATGAGAAAGCAAGTAAGGCAGGTGTCTAGAGGAAAGACTGCCCACTTTACACCACTGAGAGTTTTGCCCAGCAGTCCTGAGGTGCCTGCATATTTTGAAGACCCTGATTTTATTAAGCTGTAGGAACAGAGTTGCTCCTAATGCTCACAAAATGAAGAAAAGGATTAAGGGAACTATTCAAGAGCCTAAGGATATTCTCCATAAGGGCTGGGGATTTAGCTCAGCGGCACAGTGCCTGCCTGGCAAGTGAAGGTCGTGAGTTCGATTCCCAGTACTGGAGAAAAACCAAAAAAAAAAAAAAAAAAAAAAAAAAGATATTCTCCATATATAACAAAGAACCAAGTGGATATATATTCAAATAACTTAAGTTCTCCACTTTATATTACTCATATAGATCTAAAATTAGAATCTTTTTAGATTTATGGTAACATTATTTGTATAGTAATTTTGTTTTCCAATTTTAGAACCTAAAATACCAGGAAAATTTAATTACCATGTAAGAATTTTCCAAGTAATAACTACAGTACTAGTATAACTTCTCTGTGCTGACCTATGCACAACTTTCAAGTTATGATTTTCTTCTCCCGCCTTTGTTTCTACACCTTAGTCATTTCCCAAATTTTAATTATTTCAGGGAATAAGAGGAAACTCTGGAATACAGAGTGAGGGTCTTTTCTTAAATATTCCTTGCTATGTTTGTGCCTGGAACTGTTTATATATTTAGAAAAGACTCTTTTTCTGTCATGACAAATGGCTTGGTACATATACAGAGCACACAGAAAGAAGACAGTGGAGTTTACCCTGATGGAGAGGAGAAGGAAAACTTTAATTCTAAAAGTGAAATTTCATTTCATCACTAATAAAAGTAATAAGTGTTGGTGTTTTTCTGCATAACAGTGCCCAAACTACTTAGTTTTTTTATATGAAGCTGACATTTATTTTCCTCTAAGATGTCCTCTGGAAATTTGCAAGCATTCCAAAAGTGCTCCTATTTTTTTAAAAATCATAACACATTACTTGGAAAATAAAAATGGTCAATGTTTCATATTCACTGTTTTGAAAACTTTTGTAAATGCCATTTCAAAAACTATAAAATCTCTTTAAAGTTTAGTTGAAAGCAGTATTATTTCTCCATAATTTTTTAAATTGTAGATGTTTTGCTCAGTAAATCAGCATACTCAGATTTAACTTTAAGTTTTGTAAGTTTTATTTTATATTGTTGGCTTAGAAATTATTGTAAACTCAATTTGGTGGTTTTACAATGTGATTTTTTTTTTTTGACACAGGGTCTTGTTCTGCAGTCCAGGCTAGGCTTGAACCTTCTATGTATAACCAGGCTGGTATCAATTCTTCTGCTTCAGCCTCCTGAGTGCTGGAAGTTGGTATGTGGCATCATGCCCAGCTTCATATAATGTGACTTTTTAAATGGCCATTTTCTATATAATTTTACCCAGGCTCAGAACATTTCTAATTTGCCTCTTAATCTTTTTCTTCACTGTGGTTTCCTTCTCCTTTACTTTCCTTTCTGAGCAATTCAGTCTGAACACTCAGGTGAGATGAAACAAAGATTCAAATGATTGAGAAGAAGACAGAAGAATGGTGAGATCTAGGGTGAAGAGGAGGAGTCCATGTGTACAGCTACTCATAACTGGTGTTGGAACATGAATGGGTTGAGAGGGACCTATGCAAGTGGGAAGCTTGCTGGGGGTGCTTATAGCCTGAGCAGTGTGACCAGAGCATTCTTATGGGGATTGATGGTCCTGGCTAGGATAGTGAAGCCTGAGCTTAGTCAGAAGGATGTTCATACAGGCCCAATTTGTGATATCAGGCAAGGAGAACGTCTGCATAATTTGGAGGCTAGACATGACTGCCATGCTCTGGTGGACCCTGGGCAATGTGATAATGGTGTCCACAGTTGAGGGCAGTGGTGGAGACACTGCAGCAATGGCTTGCTCCTGGAGTCCCAAGTCTGAGTGGATATCACCCAGTGACATGTTACAGAGTACTGAGACCCAGAAACATTGGAGGACAGCACCCACATGGGCAGGTGGTGGGGGTGGAAGTGAGGTCAGAGATGTCTGAAGCAGAGTGTTAGAATAGAAGCACATTGAGGTAGATAACTTCATCCAGCAGGGACCAGCAGACTGATCATGTACAAGGACACTGAGAAAAATCGATAAATAAATTTAAAATAATTGTAGCCAGTTTTCTTACTCTCAGAGAAGGTGGCTGAAAATATAGAAAGAGAAAAAACCTAGATTGAGTCCTGGAGTCATCAGGATGGAACTGAGGTAACAGTGGAAGCACTTGTAAGTACATGGTTTTCTAGGTAGAGACATGGATAGACAGATGGACAGATGCAAATGTGTACAAATGTGTGTGAATCCTCTAGCTTAGCTCATGACATAGAAGTGTAGTATCCTAATAATAGCAAATACCCAGCACTTAGATCTTTACTTCTAACTTCCTATGTCCATTAAAGAGAACTACAATTCCTTTGAGAAGTGGCTGATTTTACAGCCATTAATTTATGAGATAAGTTTGAAATACTTTTTGTGCCAGAAAGTAAGAAAGTGCTCAAAGACAAATAAAGGAATGTCAAAAGGACACAGAAACCAGCTCCAAGGGGCTCCTACTGATCAAATCTAAAATAATCATCAACATAAATAGTGGTAGCAATGAGTTATAAACTACTGAATAAAAAAACGCAGAAAGCTATTGAATTGAATGGGAAACCATGAAAGAGTCCACAGCAATACAAATACCTAAATTAATAAATGGAGGGTTTGTTATAGAACAGGATATTTTCACAGTTTGAAAGTGTCTCTCAACAAAATACACATTAGTTGCAAAGGGGAAAGCAATAACTAATAGTAAAGGAGGCTGGCAGACACTATCTCAAATAAGGGATTAAAGTGAACACCATCAGAAATGAGATGAATAAAACTCATGCATCACTTGAGAGAATGTAGTCCGAAGAGCACAGCATCCCTCCCCCGGTATTACCATCAAAGATGCACAAAGTGAAAACCTAATCATGTGAAAACACCAGACAAATCTACGTCAAAAAATATTATGCAAAATAATTGACCTGTAATGAGCACTGTCATGGTCATGTTCTGTGCAAAACATTATTGAGATAATTGGCAAAACGTGAATGGGGTCTGAGACTCAAAGCCTGGAAGAAAACAATTTAGTTTCCTGATTTTGATGGTTACCTTGCAGTTATGCAAAAAAAAAAAAAAAAAAATGCTCTTGTTTGTAGGTCACACACTATCAGGTGCTAAGTACAACAGATCAGCCTGCTGTCAACGTACTGTTAATGAGTGCAGAATGAAAAAAAATTTTTGATATGTTTCTAATTTTTCTATAAATTCAAATTTGTTTCAAAGTCAGAAAAAAATTTATCTCTCAAGAGTTTTTTGCTTATTTGTTTGTTTGTTTGTTTTCTGGTACTGGGAATTTAACTCACGACCTTGCGCTTGCCGGGTAGGTGCTGTGCTGCTGAGCTAAATCCCCAGCCCATCTCTCATGAATTTTAACACAAAGGAAAAATTCATTTTATTATAAGTAGAAAGTGCCAATTAAATTGTGAAAGTGATATATTTTTTCCAGATGCCTTTTAGTCACAGTGCCCTGGATCTCTTGCCCAACTCTGGTGACGACCTGTGTCTGAGCCTTCATGGCCTCCTGTGGTATACAGATCTACCTGATATGGGCTCTGCTCCCCTGGAGCCAGCTCCACACAGCAACTAGAGTCGCCTTAGAAGAATAGAAACCAGCTCTCACCCTTCTTGCTGATAAAACTCCTCTGACTTCCGGTGACTTACATTAAAACCACAACTCCTTACTGCAGGCTTTGCTTTCCCTGCTGGAGGTTAGTGCATTCTTCCCTCTCATCCCATTACCCTTACCTTCCCTGGCTATCACTTGAGTGAGGTGTTGCTAACTGGGACCTCAGGCTGGACTGCTTTCTTCTACAGGATCAAGGCTCCATTCAAAACCAAAGTCTATCTGATCTCCCAATCCAAAGTATCACAGTCTGCCCCATTAGCAGTCTCTATATTCTTCACAGAATTTATGAACATCTGAGATGATCTTCCTGCTCAATTATTTATGTCCCCTATGTCTTCCTGCAAGGATGAGGAAAATGCCTGTGACCTGGGCTGCCAAGATGGCTCTGCTGTGGCTCTCCTGTTTTGCTGTTCTTCAGTGTGAGTCAGCACTCCATAAAAACAACCTTGTGTGCTCAGGTTACGGTTATAATTAATGGTATGGTGTTTGCCATGGGAACAATCAACTGATTTATAATTATTGAGATGTTTGTCCTGGGCCCAATCAATTGATTAACTAGGTACTGTTTGACCTGTGTTTATATCAAAAGAACTTTGTGAAAACAAGTTCCTTATAAGATGCTCTTGGCCTCTGGCCACCTTTGTACAGAGATCCTTAGAAATAGTGTTGAATGTTAGAAATAAACTAGGAATGTCCCAGCTGCTTTTTGTTTCTGTTCCTTTCACTTTGGTGGTTCCAGCATCCAGAACTCACCCTTGTGGAGACCCTCAGAGCTGACACACTTAATTAGCCACAGAATGTGTTTTGCAGCTCATTGCTATACAATATTTGAATATCTAGAAGTGAACCAGCTTCTCAGTGTAAATGAATGAGTGAATGACAAAAATGTAGGTTAACTTCCTGCCTCGTAGGCCCCTGGAGGGAGGGCCCCCGGTGCACGGGAAGCCATGGGCAGGGAGCGCCGGTCTTCCAGCTGGCTTACTTCCTGCCTCTTAGGCCCCCGGAGGGAGGGTCCCTGGTGCACGGGGAACCATGCGGCCAAGAGCGCTGTGGCACGCCAGCCTTCAGGCCTGCCACCGCTGCTCAATTGAGAACTATCATGACACAGAGAAACAATGACACAATTGGCCCACCATGCACCAGCTGCAGATGCCCACCTAAGGACGTGTGTGAATCATTCAAACATGGAAAAATCCCTGGGAATACATGCTATACAGGGCCACTGTTGCTCCTGCCATTGAGAACCAGAAAGGTCTAGAGTCAGCAGAGGAGCAGCTGCTGAACAAGGATTCTGAGAACACAAGAATGCACACTAAGCCCGAGGGGTCAGAGGTCCTGTGGACTGGGGTCATGAGAGCCGCTCAGAAGCTGTAAACCAGGAGGACCTCGCACAATACATGCAGAGACTCCCTGAAAGCCATTCTTCCCCTGACAGTACAGGCTGTGGTGGAGCCCCACAGAAGTCTGTAACAGGATTCCTGCTGCCTGTGCTGACAGTTGGGGAGAGGACACTAACTGGTTGTGGGGTCCCAATGCGATGGGAGGCTGGAGAGAAAACGCTACA